>NC_135271.1:32841349-33144426 GCF_051311805.1 Agelaius phoeniceus | reverse complement strand
CACTTTGTGGAGCTCTTGCAAGCTCAGAGACAACTCTGATGCACATCTTCCTCCCAAAAGGCAGAGGGCTGCTTCATGAGTGCACCTGAAGGAAAAGTTTGTCCCAAACCTGAGGTAATAAAATCAATGTACTTCCAAAACCACTTGGGTATGGAAAGAGCAGCAAGCACTCCAAGTGCCTGTTGCCACAAATGTACTGACACAATCTGCATGAAGCACAGAAATGCAGGTACTCCACCTGAGTGCTAGTATTCAGCAAGGTCACCACAGCACAGCAACAGTCTAATTTCATTTTCTTCAGTTTACAGGACCAGCAAAAAAAGGAATAAATCTTCTTAAATGAATATTTAATTTTTAAGATAAGACAAGTAAATAAAACATTTCATTTACATTTAAGTTTTTTGTACCTTTCCTGAAAACTTTTGGTGTGCCTCCCAAAAGTATTTCCTAAACAGCTTCTGGGCATTTCAAAGTGCTGAAAACTTAATGTACAAAACTTTTGCAAATGACATATCTAAGAAGTATAAATTAGCAGTGCAATTCTTACTTTGATTCTTACATTCTATGTTTTTATACTCAAGTTACCTTGTCCAGCCTGATCAGGGCTGTTTTAGCATTCAAAGTTTCAGAGCAGTTTGATAGATAATCCTTGCTGTTAAGATTTGTCTTTGGTTAATTTGAATGTGTTTGGCTCTAATGGTGACCACTCAGTCCTGTGACAACTTACACTTGATCAAAGGAATCAGATACACTGAATATTTTCCTTCTCAAATAAAGACGAAACCTGTGCTCTCTAACCAGAACAAACTTTAGTGATAATAAACAAATAAAAATTCGTCTTTGTTAAAGAAAATTTTTTCTCCAATTCTTCTGCAATTTCTGAGATCTTTTTTATTATCTTTTCAAAAAGAGGAACAGATATGTTCTATGAAGCAGTACTACTGTGCAGTTGTATGGAATACCATATTTCTAATCAAAACAAATAATGTAATCAGGATTATTTGACAGACTCCATTTTCTTAACGCTTGCTGACTGGTATTGATCATAAATGTTCTTCTCCATTCTCTCAGGAGAATCCTATATTTTAACTCTTCTTTTACTTGGACTACTCTTCATTTAACTGGCTTAATTCTAGCCCTATTACCCCATTGACTACAAAGTGCATCAGAAGCTAGTTTGTAGTGGAACTATATGAATACTCACATCCTTTCCCACAAATATTAAACCATTAGAGTCACTAATATTTGTAATTTAATCACATTTGAGATAGGCACAATAATACTTCCTTCTCTCACAGGCCAAGAGTAGTCTGTTTACAGAGCATTTTGGGGAAAATGGAAAGGTATTTCATGGCTGAAAATATTATTGAAGAGATGAGGAAAAAAAATCTGAATCATTATTGTTACCTGTAGTCTGGACAATGTCATAATGAGAGAAACTGAAAGTAAAAAAAACAAACAAACAAAAAAAAAACCCTAAGAGGTAGATTTTAATGAAGAATTATTTATTTATCAACTTTGACTTTGGATTGGAAGAAAAGAAAAAAATCCTCTATGTGTCAGTCTCAACAGTTTATATTTGTAGTTTGAGGAGAGCAGTAAAGGTCAAATAAGTGGCTCTGCATCCACTGCATTAAAAAGATGCCCCTAGACCTATAGGTAGCAATTTCTTAATAATTATGACAAACCAAGGATAGTTAATCTTGGAACAAAAAACATACAAGCCTCAAACTAAAGCCTACTCAAGTGAGCAAACTAAGCCCCTTCATTTGTTCAGCTTGTTGATAATTCCTTCTGCTCCCCAGGGACACAGAGACATCCACCCAGTCTTTCTTCACCCAAGTCTTGATTAGAAGTGATACACATTCTGAAACAGTACATATCTATGTTAGTATTCTCAGCTATGAGCATCAATAATGGCATTTTTATATCCTTGAAAAAATGCTTTAAAAGAAGCAAGATTTAAGCTACAATGAGAGTGGAATATAATTTTTTAACACAAGGTAACAGAATAGTTTTGTGTGTACTTGAAATAGTATATGCAGTAAATGCTCCCATACAATTTTTTTTGTTAGATATTAGGTATCTTATATGCTGCACATAATTCAGATCTGATTTAAAAAATACAACAGCTAACCTGTTCTAATTCTATACAGACCAATATGCAGGTCTGTCTCGGTGTATATAAAACACATAAAGTAACTTCTTGGAAACTAAAGTTACTCAGAAATAATTACATATTATGAAATCAGGTCTAATATATAGATACATATTTGATTTGTTCTCCCTTTGTACAGTACTCCCATCAGAGCAACCTGGGAAGTGAGGAATCCAATATCCATTTGAAGTTTGTGAGACACTTTCTTAATTTAAAAATTAAATTTAAAAATTTATTACACTTTGTAATCTTTAACTTCCAATTTAACACTATTTGATTTAATAAGTAACTGAGTTTGTAGCAACTTCAATACCTCTGTACAGGTGAGGCTGCTGTTCATGGCAGGAGCTGTTGGCTGAGGATGTGCAAGAGCCAGACTACCAAAGTCCTCATTCAGAACTGCATTCAGACACTTCAGCCTCACGCAGCATAAAGAAATCTTTTGGGACTGAATCCCTTATCATGGCTCAAAATGAATCCAGCTCAAGGCAGACACAATGCCTTCTTTTGTCCAAGAAAGTATCCTGAAATCAATCAAATCTGGTCTGATGGTAAGGTCAAACCCTACTTTTTGGTACATACAGTAGCAGTATCACAATTCAGCATTACACACTGGCTCAAAATATCATTACTACATTATCAAAAGATGCCAGCTTTTTGGAACTGAGTCAAACTACATCTTCTGCCCTCCAGACCTTTGGTACACATCCCCAACCTTGGATACCTCATCAGATATTTGAAGGGGTCTTTTGAATGGGAATTTTAGTGCCTGCTGAAACTGGTCCCCTAAATGTTCATGTCCTGATGTTAAACAACTCACACTGCTGTGATGCTTGACCCACCTCTCAGAGCTCATAAATTACATTTGAAACATGATTAGAAAACAAGGATCACAAGCTCAGTGTTCTTATACGTATAAAGTGCTTAAAAGAAAACAGATCAGTGAAATAAAAATTGAAAACAAATTTATGTTTAATTTCACCTTTTGTTTTCAACTGATCTTTCGGCCTTGTAGGTTTCTAGGTAAAAAGCCTGGTGCTCCTTAGGATTTGAGACCAGTGCACAGCTGATACCTCACATTGTACTTTGATAGCTCTTAGTACTGGCCTTTGAATGAAATGTCAAATGCTGACTGACCCTGGTGCATAAACTACGATGTTTATATTTAAGGAAGTCCAGGCTTATATAGTTACCCCAAAAATATGCAACATAAACTCATTATTTGATAGAATTTAACAGTCTACTTCAGCAGGATCTCAGCTTTTCTCATTCTCAACATTCTCTTAGCTTTGGAAAGCCAAATGCTGCTGATGTGATGTTGGGTTTTTTTTATACTGCTTCTGAAGGTAGAATGCCACCCACTAAGATTGCCACCAACCAGCAATCTAGGCTATTCTTGACAAGGTCTCATGAAAATAATGACCAAACCTAACCCAGCTTCTGCTGTGAGAAAATCATAACCTTGAGTTCAGTGTCTAATCCTGGGATGAAATGTCAGCATTCCCAAAAATATTGCAAAATCGTCATTACCTAAGGTAAATCTACTCAAACAGCCATTGTCTATGGGGGAATTCAGAACCTGAAGCTTTGTGACTTGCATGGTAAGGCCGTGACTGCTAAAAATGAACAGTTGCTAATTGATAGGGGCTTTAAAATGAAGATATCTGGTATTTGAGATCCTGTTTTGATCTTTTTACTTTCACACATGTGCCCCTCTGTATCCTGTGGATCTTCTATGTGGCTCGGTGGGTACATGCTCCACATGGTATTCTCTCTTTCTGATGTTAAAATACAGTACATAGGCTCTTACACATGGTGTAGGAACCTCTCTTTGATGGACATATAATCAAGCAGGAATTTGAAATATGTCCAAGACTTTGCTTTTATTTCTTGGCTATTGGACGTAAGTGTGAATTTAGCCTATAAAATTTATTCCTTTTTTACTGTATTAGATAAATTGAAATAAGTGGGAAAATCCTTTTTCTTAATTCCTTCTCCTGCAGTCAGTTCCACAAAGTGTGGTGTAACTATCAGTACTTAAACATATATGCTATAATATCATTGTCAATAACAGACATTATTAGGAGCTATTTTATGCCATGAAAGAAAAGAAGAGTTTCTTTCCTTCTCTTTTAGTCTTACAAATCAATGCCATTATACCCACTGTTTTTTTCCTATTTGAGCACACTTCATTAACTCCCATGTGTCACTCATTTCAGCCTGCACAATAAAATACATGTCTTCCAATAAAATTTCTCAAAAAGCCTCTATCAAGGTTGTTTCCACTATTATTTGTTGTAGACATATTTTTGAGCAGTTATTCTAAGAACCTATTTAAGCATTATGTTTATATACCATATATCATATGTCAATATTTTATCTGCATACATGCTTACATAAAAGCATCTATATTCTATTTTAAAGTATATAAAATATAATTTAATCAAGCATATTTATTTCAAATTTCCTCTTTTTTTACTGTTTTCTTCTAAATTTAAATAATCTTCTCTGCTTGGCATAGACTACCCTCCTCAATAACTAAAGCTTCATCACTGAGTGTAAACTGCAATATAGCATGTTACTGTAGCATTAGTGGAGCTTTTTTACTGTGAATTCAGTTATTCTACTCAGTCATTTTGCAAGTTACAAAAGCATATTTCCATCCTAGAAGAAAGTTGAAGCCCAAGGAATTTGTTTTTCTTATAAAATTCAGTGGAAAGATAAAATATGTAGGCACAAGAAAGTTTAATTTTTTTCAAGTATTGAAATATTATTCTACACGCATGAAATAGTAATCTGACAAAGAGTGAAACAAATGGACAATTCTGAACAAAAACTCTATTGAAATAAATTATTTCATTTATATTTCTAGCACCACCACCCCCTTCCAGCCCTCATCAATAGTCAATTCACTTGTCTCAGATCTGCATGAGGTCACTCGGATGGCCTTGGATCCTTTTGCAATTTCTTAGCACCCAAAAGAACTCGTGTTCTGGCTCTAAATGTACAAGGTCATAAGGTTCTTCTGAGGGAGAAATTTTACAGAGTTTCAGTAACACTGCAGTTCATCTTATGCTGCCAGTGATCACCAAACAAGTCATATATTGATTCAGTTATCCAAAACCAAAATATTTCTTAAGCACATCTACAAGAAAAGAAACAACAGAAAAAACCTCTACCGAACTACTAGGCCTCAAAAATTTTGTGTAAAAATATCACAGTGTGTGGTGCTCAAAAAGCAGACTGATTAAATATCAATATCTGCTTTGCAAGCGTTGTGAATTTGATATCACTCTTGTCTCTGTAATGTGATCTTGCAGTGGTTGAGGGTATTGCAGAAAACAAACCACAGGACTGCAGTGTATCGGAGGCTCCCGCCACACAGAGCAAGCCCAGCATCCAACCATTGTCCTTTTATTCTCCCGAACTGCTGGAGCTTTATGCCTGGTTTGGTTTTGATGGCCTTTGTCTAACTTACACTATGATCTACAGTCCTTGCTCTGTTTAACCCTTCTTTAAGCTGTGTAGACCATGCATTCAAGACCTGTTCCTAATACATTGACCATGGTAGAATTATAGCCCATCCAGCATTATTTCCGAAACAGAGACCGGTTAATTTATCACTACTGGGAAGTCAGACTCCCTCTTACAAGTACCTATCAAGGACAATTCAGCAGCTACTATTTCCTCTGCCACATATATTAGTTTCCTAACTTAGAACAAAACAAAACCATTGTAAAAATATGTCTTTTAAAATAAAATAATAGGTATTAATCTTTTTATTAAATAATGGAAATAACACTATTTTTTTATTAAGAAAGCTTAATATTATACTTTCGAAAAATACTCTTGCTCTTTAAATTTCGCTTACAAAGGAATGTATTTTAACGTGAAAAGCAACAGATATTCAATCAAGCCTGATCTCCAGATAAATGAAACAAAGCAAGATAAAGTGAAAATACTGAAGACAGATTAGGCAGTTTGCTGATCACTAAGATCAAAATCTATACAACGTGTAAAACTTCAAGAGATAAATAGTGGTATATTCATGTTTACTAGAAGGATAGCACAGAGTGCTGACTAGAGACAATACCATGTACTTTTAACTTTCAATTCAAATGGAAAAGGTTTAGTCTTCAAACCCTATTTATATAAAGTGGAGCATGGTTGTAGAGAAAAAAAGGTGCAAACATTGAATAAAAATAGTTATTTTTAAATACATGAAAGGGGTATTAATATGCTCATTTTTTCTTTGTTCTTTGGTTTATTTCTTTGTGAATAACTAGCTAAATTCATGAGCAGTACGCATGAGCTGCTAAGAAATCATCAAAGATTTTATCACTCCAAAAGAGGGCTTCAGAATAGACCTCCTTGTGAAAATGATGAAGCATCATTAATATAGCCAAAACTAGAGTATTACCTGTAGAAGAATCCATATTTCAAAATTCTTGCCATTCTTCTGCACTATTAGGATCTTTTCCCTAACCCACTCTTTATGCCGCAAATGCATGTGACACTGAGTAGGTCCTTGAAAAGATTCCTGGATTCAGTACAAAATGAAGCTAAAGAATATTAGGACATAAGAAATAGGAGAAAAAATAATTTGGATAGCTAATTAGTATTGGGACTTTTTCCTCAGTCACCAAGCAAAGAGGAGGTCCACACCAAGCCATGTGGGCATGTCAGTGAGGCAGGAGGTCATGGCTTTAGTGGCAGAGCTGTTCCTACCGTTCATTCTTCAGGAGCCAGAATTTTTTTCCCCTTTTTTTGGACTTTCCTCAATTTTATTTTGGAGATCTGATGTCCTACAGCCTTCATATTCTTACTGAAAGAGCATTCTTTAAAACAGTCCCAAGCAAATTCTCATGTAGTAAAATAGCTCAGGTTTCCCAGTTTATGAAAACATCCATAATATCTAATTCTACATTTTTATGGACATACTGGTCCTAAGACATTGGAGGAATGGGAACCATTCTAATTGTGAAAGTCTCTTTATAGCCTCTGCCCTACAATAACATTCTTGCTTTTTTTGTATCTCGAGCAAAAGCCATTTTTGTGCTGGTGAATAAAGTCCATTGCTGAAAACAATCACTTTCAGGAGCTTGTTTTCATTTTACAGATGACTAGGGCTATGCCACAGAAGGAACTGTAAAATATTTCTTTACCGCTCCTTCATTTTAGTGACGTAGAAGCATTAATCCATATCAAAGAAATTCCACATGAAAAATATTCATGGACAATACTGGATGTACAAAAAATATATAGTATATTTTTTGTATATATTTTTTTATATATTTTATATATATTTTTTAGTGTATATATATATATACACTATATATATATATACACACTATATATATAATATATAATATATTTCTATTTTTGAAAGAAACGAGAGATCACCATGTTGTCATGTCTGGCAAATCCTTAGCCCAACAGTCCATCTCTCTGAAGAAACATCTACCAGAAATACTTGCCAGGTCCTCTATATTTTGAATTCAAAAGGCATTTACAATAGTATGAAGGATTTTTGCAACTTTTTAAACTTATGAGTTAGTGGAAATCATCCTTTTTTACACTAAACATATAAACCTCTATAGGGTTTATAGAAGCCCTATTAAAATATAGGAACAACAACAACAGCTTTTTTTTATGTTATGCCCTATTCAGCTGATACTGTCCTTTTGGAAAGCCAATGACTTGTTAGTACCTCTAGCAGGAGTGTGAACAGATGCGTCCCTGACAGGCGATGGATGGTCAGGGTCCATCTGGCCAGTGCAGCTTGGACAGAAATGATGTATACAGCTTCATCAGCGAATGACTGTCATCAATCCTGTGCCATGGATAGCGTAAATGACAGCTACTCTGCAGCTGAGGCCCAGGTGTGAGAACCAAGAAGGGGCTGATTTAAGAATGCTGGGTAATCAGGAATGTATAGTCTCCAGGACTTTAATTTGTATCTTTAACCTCCTATAAATATCCCTCTATGCTGTAGGAGGCATGTGTTTTTAAAGAGTCCGATAGTGAAATTAGCTTCAGGATGACAGACATTCCTTGCTCTCCTGTAACTGCTGATTACCCCAGTTCCCAGTATACATTAAGAAATGCATGCTGAGCTTTGGTCACTGTACTGTGGGCTCCACAATTTAATTATTACCTCATTGATTTTTCATGTATTTCAATTTTCTTTTCTTCAAGTCACAGTGACTGTCCTATTGGGGGCAATGTTTGTTTTTTCTTTTCAAGATTTCCTTGAGGAATTTATTTTGAATTCAAGGATTTATTTTTTTTAAAGCATCAGGAACTCATATTTGCTTAGCCTGTCAGTTCATAGACAGGGAGATGCACAAACCCTTAAAATGAAACTGAATTCATGGTTAAAGCTAGATATAAACAGAAAACAATAATGTACTGACCACTGGTATTAAAGGTGTCTCTGTTTTTTAAAATGTCCCCTTTTTAGCATGCATCAAAGAGCATGCATAATTTGCATTTATTAGCATTTTATTATTTCAAAGCATTGGGGACAGAAAAATGGACACAATTATTGTATCCTCACAGGGTATTTCTTTATTTATATCTATTTTACAATAAATTGCTTTTCTTTATCAGTGGATCATATGGATTAATGCACTGATTTAAAGGCTCAAGTAATTATTAATATTTTATATAAGGATATGGATTGGTCCTTTCAGTACACAGTAATATGTTTGTAGCCATAAAAGGAAAGCAGGTATGTCTTAAAATTGGGGTGCCCTGGTCCAGTTCCTTTTCCATCCAAACAGAGTGGAAGAATTAGACGTAGCTTGGAAAGAAATCCCAATTTTTAATCTAAAATGAAAATAAATACATATATAAATGCTTGAGTATGTGCAAATTTACATGTGACAGTATTTGAGTATGTACTTCCCAACAGTAATTTTCTGAAAACAGTTTCATTCATATTCTGAAAACAGTCTTCTTCGAGCTCACGGAAAGTCAAAACCAAGAACTATTCTGAAGAAAGAAATTGGAAAATTCCTTGAAAAAAAATTCATCAGTGGGCAACATGGAACCTTTTGGCCTCCAGACAGAAAATTTAATTGATAAAAAAAAATTCCAGTAAATGTATTAAGACTTGTCATCTGGATTTTCCTGAAGAAAATCTATCTATTCCAACAGGAGGGGGAAAAAAAATATAAACCCTCCCCCCCCGGTTTTGTAGAAAGGAAATTTTTCATCAGAATGCTGATGCAACAAACCCCCTGACAAGTCTACAAAAAGACCATAGTGCAGGTTTCTACGAAACACAGATGAGCTGTATATACACAGACTTTTGGCTTTAAGTGGTTTAGGAAGACATTTTCAAAAAGCACATGTGGAGTTTAGTATTGGTGATCTCCAGAAAGTCTTTGCAATTTGTGCTGTGAAATTCTTGCGCACTTGAAAAAATATCCCCTTTAATATTTTATAGGGCTGTGGTTTAACCTTTAGAATATGAATAGAGCCCCCATCTGTGTAGGCTTACTTGGTACCCAGTAGTGCAGGTCAGTACCCATCAGATCAATACGACCTCAGGAGAAGACGGAAGTGGAAAAGGGCCATTGAGCAGGGAGCATTTACACCAATGAATCACAATTACAGGAACACCTGTGCTAACAAACTGTGTCCTGGTCCACTGGGAAAACCTGCACAGTGCTCAGTAGCCCTCTGAATTCCTCATTTATTATCACTGGTGGGTTGGCATGAAGTTGTATATTGTGTTACAGTGTAAAATTCAGGAGGATGCTGGTCGAGACCTCTTAGGATGACTAAGCTTTCGTAGGGCTTTTTGTCTCCTATACATGCCTTCTAGCATTATCTTAAAGGTACTGTTGGACACTTTTCATTCATACATCTTGGTTTGGAACAGCAAAACACATGTTTGAGGAACACATTTTCAAAAAAGGTATATCTAAAATCACGGTCACATTGAAAGTGATGCATGTTAATGAACTGTTTACAGGTTATGGCTACATATCATATTAGAGAGAAAAAGAGAAAACAGGAAAAATAACCATACAATACTTGAAAACCCTACCTTGCACATTGCTACAATATTATCTGTTATTATAGGTGTGCAACAGCTTTATTATTGCTGTGTCATTACAGTAAATTATCTACCTGAAGGGTAAGGAAAGACAGCAGTATAATGAGGAAGTGCCACTAAATGAGAGTTTGGACTGGCAGAAATACAAGCATTACTGCCCTGTCTCTCTAAAGCAACAATATATTAATGCATCTTCAGTTTCTTCACTTTGGTGCTATCATAATACTATACAACATCTGTTTTGCTATATATGCCAGAAAACTAATAAATGTATCACTGAACAATGCAGTTTTAAAATCACATAGAAGCCACAAAGCTTCCAAAGACTTCCTGTGAAATTTAGCAGATAACATTGGTGGTATGCAGCAGTCAGAGCCATGTCATTTGTATTTCACATGTATTTCACAGTGAGCAAGACTCAGAGTAGAAGACCATGCTACACAACTGAAAGGAAAGTGTCCATCCAGCAAGCCTCATTCTTCTGGCTTCAGAAGTCATGCTTTTTGCATCATGCTGAGAAACCGCTAGTTGGAGATTGGGACAGATGAAGATCTGGATATATTCTCTTTTTCTATCTCAACATTTTGTTTAGGAAAATCTAAGGTTTTGAACATACGTTCAGGATTTCTGTCTGGATGCCCTTCAGCCCTGGAAAAAGAACACAGCTGCTTTGCCTCTGACTAGGCTTTGGCACATCTGAAAATCCTGTGTAGTAGGATTGCTGAAGAACATACCCAGTGAGCTGATACACTGAAGACACAACACTTAGGCTGAGCTATGTAGATGACATGGAAAACTAAAATATCCCACGTGCAAGGTCATCTGTGAAATATCATCATGCTAGGGGACATTGCACCACCCAGACACTATTTGGCACATTTGTGTATATTTGTTAGTACAGGTGAGGAATACTGAATATCACAAAACTCCTACATCTTAAAGATAAGCAGTGGGACTGAAGATTATATGAAGGAAGGAAAAGAATGAAACATCTGGAGAAAATCTTCTTTTTCTATAAAGAATTTCCATGACAAAGTGCTTTAGGGGGAAGAGAGTTAGCTATGCACTAAGCTATTTAATTTATCACTCTGAAGAGCAGAATGAAGATATCCATTCCCACTTGCCACACATGAGTACTTCTCGAGATTTGAATTCAGATTTGATCACAACTAGAAAACTATTCAGCTGAGTTAGCCTTTCCCTCATTTCTCATAAAATGAGGAGGTATTTATTTTCTTTAACAAAAGCAGCAAAAAATCACCAAATTTCCATTTATTCCTGGACCTCTCTGTTCTCTGACTCCTCCTACAGCTACTACTTCTTTCCCAGTGTTTGTTTTTTCTCGGGATCTCTCAGATACCCAATCCTAGCACCCTCAAATTTCCCCAACCAGACCACATTTAACAAAATTCCTGCTCAAATCTCATCAGTTTTTCAAGGAAAAATACCACATGGTACTGAACAAACAAATTAAAAGAAGGGGAAGGCCCCAAATAGAGTGTACATGTATTATCATTGATACTGCCTTTTCAGCCACTGCTGTAGCCTGAGAACCAGCATAAGACAAAATTTAAAATGATATACAAATTTGTATTCATACTATGATCAATTTCCAGCTCTGTAGGAAAATTAAGGAGGGAATGCCTAATCTGATATATTAGTAATTGTTTAAAGTAATTTTTCATTAGCAATACTTGCATTGTCAAGATTTTATAAAGTCCAGTGTGCCTTAAAACTCCTTTGATGCATTTTTGCTATTCTGATTTTGGGACCTGCTTGATTGGAAACCACTAAGCATGCTTAACTGTGCCACTTATTTTTCCCTCTGATTAAAATGCAGGCTGGCACAAGCAGAGACTGATGGCCTCTGAGTTTATAGATTGACCAGGGCACCTGCCGTGCAAGCATCTTTGTGCTGCCCCATCACTGAATTTCATTCTGACCTTGAAGCATCACACTTGATAAAGCTGAAAGTTAGTTTCTATTTCTATTTCCAGACCTGTTTTTTAGTATCCCTTAACAGACTGTCAATTGTACTCTGACACAATGGTGCCTGCTTCTTCTAGGTTGTAGCTCGATGTTTTCAGCTAGACAGTTTTGCAGCTTTTTCATATGATTATGGCTTAAAGTATTTTTAAATGAATCACAGCAATAAGACCAGGAAGACATCTACTGATAACAGCTTTAATGTCTAGCAATTTTGCCAGATACCTAAGACTGTACCTGGTCATTTTGGTACCAGAGAAGTTTTTTTGTTTAAAGGTCTGGTCAACCTGGTTCATAAGCAATAGTCAGAAGTGAAGTTTCCTCAGGAAAAAAGAACACTTTCTGAAATGTCTCTTGCAGCATAACTCTAGATACATGTCACAATGAATGTGAGCATTATTTAATATAAATCTTATAAACCCTGCTTCAATGTAAGGAAAATTAATACAAAAATCAGGAAAAAAATAACATACTTGTGTTTGCAATGTTTCAAATAATTGCCCTTTTCCATCCATAATCAAAAAATCAAGTACCCCAGAAATTGATGTATACATAACTGGGCAAGAGAATCACATTTTACAACAGTGGGGATTGGGTAGAAGTACATTGCTAAATATTATCCTGATATAACATATAAAACTCTGAGAACAAAAACATGCACATAGAGCTCTGTCTCAGATAATAAAGACCTCACTTTCTGAATAAAGTATGAAAACCTTTCCAGCGCACAAATATTATAAACTTAATGTAATTACTAGAAATATAGCCCTGAATTTTTTTTCTTGGCCTGTGAAATGTATGCAAAACCAACAAGTATTTCATTGTCCAATGACCATGATGTTGCATCAACTTGACAACAGTTTCCTAGAAGAGTTTATGCATAAAGCAGAGCAATAACTGCAGCTACAAAGCACACCAAACATCTGAAGACAAGCCATCAAAAGCAAGGAAATTCTGATTTCTAGTTGAGGCCTGTGACATTTACAGGCGATACAAGAATACATGGGATGTTATACAGCATTGCGCATCATTATTGTGGAAGTCATTGTTTCCCTCATTAGTGCTCTAGATCTGTACATTACTTTCATTCCAGGTCAACGACCTCCATGCTGACAGTCCATCCTTAACTCACCCTTTTGTGCCTAGGTATTGTAGCAAATTTGCTACAGTACGTGACATCTCACACTTGAATTTTCTGCAATATTTGAAGACATGTATCCCATTCAAATGCACTACTTATCAACTCTGAGGTCTTCAGAAAACTATTAAGAAGATATGGGACACATATCTAAAGGAAAATTAGGTATAATTTCATTTGTAAGTGCTGTATTTTATTATAATATTTAAGCTGTAGTTCTCTGTAGAGCTTTTAATTTTATGTGATAGAATGATGTGCAAATCATGCAGCACAGTTACAGTATTCCCAAAATGTTTTTAAAATTTAATAATGTTTTCCAAATGAATAAAGATATTTTATTCTCTAGGAACATGCAAAACATTAAACCTTTCCACACTCATTGTACAGATTTCTTTAAGTGTTAATTAAAAGCATAACTTAATAGGCTGCAAACAGGTTAGCCTTTCATTTTTAATGCAATTGAAGATAAATGACTAAAATTTAGCAGTGATTCTGGACTGTGGAAAAACTGTGATTGACACAGTATCGTCCTGTAATGAAGCAGTTAATATGCAGACATTGACATGGCAGAACCATTATGATAGATCATATCAATTCATAATTTGGCTTCATAAATATGTAGAATTATTGACACAATATCTTACAATGGCACATCCTTTTCTACAATGCTAATGCACAGGACTGGCCTTTGCAGTGAGAACTTTAAAGTATAACCTGAGAGGATGTGACACATGGAGAGGAGATAACATTCATGTTGCAGTAAGTCACTTTCTGTTTTAATATCAGAAAACCAGTGTTAAAACCAGGGAAAGGAATCAGTTGGAGTTTTGATGCCTGAAAGTCAGTTTAATACTTAGATAGGTTTGCTGTCCACATTCGTTGCTTTGTTGTTCAGGAAATTGCTCGGAATTTGTCAGACAGTGGGAAATTGTTTGATCAAACTAGAAGGAAAAAATGCAAACCGCATTTCAATTTTATGGTTAGATAAAGAAAGAAGATAACTGACCAACTGCAGCATTTTCCTTTGTGTTGTTCAAAGAAACCTTGTGTGGACTTGTTTTATGAAATTAAATTTTGAGGTTTGGTTTGAAATGTGCAAATAAACTTTTCTAATAACTTAATGGCACTGATTTTAGAGCCCAGGCTAACAAGCAACAGAACCAAAGAAATGCAGCCAGTAAAGTCAGCTTTGTCCCAGCTTAAAGAGCATTCTATCTCTAATACCATTGTGTAAACTAGCAAGAAATTGAATCAAAACATAAAATTCTGACAGATCCAGAATATGCTGATGGGTATTCAAAAGATCTGTGTTTATTTGTCCCAGTGTTCTTGGGTGCTGTCATGATATTCATACTGGGTGTCCAGCAACGCTTCTAACACTTTAGTTCTGTGGCATAGCTTTGGTTTCCACTCTTCTTGCCCTTGACTAATAATGAGGAGAGGATGCTTGGTGGATATAAATGAGGCACTTGGCTGATCTCGAATCTCAAAAGACAGAAGACAGTCAGCTGATTCACCCCAGCTGAGGGTATGCATATTTAAATTTTACTTTCACAATTACCTTCTGCTTAAATTGTGAACAAAAGTACTCTTTAAAGTAATCTAAACCACTGCTAGGTATACAGGATAAACAGAGGCTGCAATGATATACATCCTTTAAAAAAACCCTAAAACATATTGTGTGGGCTGAGTACTTTATATTGACTTGTGGTGCTAAGAGAATTTTATAATAGAATTATAAAACCCTCAAAAAAGGGTTTTATAAAGGAAACTCTAATATACCTTTATCTATCATGGCACGGCTGGGGGCTACTATAATAATCCTTTTGCTTTCATGTGGCCATCTGGAGGCCTATTAAAACTAGTATCTAAAACAGACTCCCAAGTGTGTTGAGTTTGCCAGTTCCCACTAAGTCACTAAAATCAGGGAGTTAGCCCTGCTATAGGGTGAACTGTCTGCTACAGAGAGAAGACAGCTTGAACTCTAACCTTTTACACTGTGAATATGTTGTGTACAGGCTGATTTTGATACATACACTTTAATTGTGAAAAACCCCTTGCCCTAGGACTTTTGTGCACCTCTGGGGTTGTACAACAAGATGGAAGAGAGTAGGCAAAGTGAGAATCAAAATAATGCAAATTTAATGAAGTATTCTGTTTCAGCTGAGAAATACTCTATTCTGACTTTCATGGAGAGCAACAATGAAATATTAAAAATTTTTTCATTAACCTAGTTTCCTTGCTCAAATATAAACATAGAGATTATATATAACATTTGTTTAGTGCTGTGAGTTTTTACCCAAAGTGTAATGGAAATAAATATTTGAATATGCAAATTATTTTAAGTGTAATTTGGGCTCTCTCTTTGTTTTTTATTCAATTAAGATTAGGTTCATGTGAATTTACTCAGTGAAACATTTTGTTTCAGTGGAAAATGGGTATCATTTGTCCAAAATAAAGCCCTTTCCATATACTCATTACTGATCTTATTCAGTAATGTTGTTACATCCTATTATACCTGATACATTAAAAAAAAAAAAAAAGACAAAGAAATTAAGTTGCTGTCTAAAACCACACTAGAACTCAGATCTAGGACCAAATAAGATGCATTAATTGCTTTACTGCTTCACTGCAAAGCCACTCTTAAAACATAATTCCTTAATGAAGTCCGTTAATTTGTTCATGGCAGTACACAAGCTGTTCAAAATGACACAGAATTGCACTCTGTTTTCTAACCCCTGCAGTTTCTTCTGTTAGTCACTCTGCCTTGTGTTGTTATCCCATGGATAGTAATTATTTTATAGTGGCTGTAATTAGGAGAGAATTAGGCTTGGTAAACAAAACCTGCCTTCTCCTGTTAATAGCTAAGGATAATAAATTTGGCTCTGACATTCACTATATTTGGACAAGGCTTGGCCTTCTTCCAGTTTTCCCAATAAGAACTTTATTATATAATTATGCCTTGGAGGAGCTCATATTACAAGGTAATTTTTTTTTTGTTAAGACACATATTGCATGGCTTCCAGCCAGTAAATGATATACTGTAATATATGCCTTCAATAAATGTTTTAAACAAAATCTCTTTAAGCAATGTTCTGCTAGAGCTGCACATTGCAATTCGGATGCTATATTTACAGGAGTTTTTCATAATGCAAATGATTTTTTTTGCTCCCAAGTCCAACATAAAAGTGTTTACAAAGAAGCCTAGGAATTTTTTTATTAGCAAATGACATGGTTATATCTTTAACTTATATCTCAGTAGCTTAAAAAATACATTTTTTTTATTCTGTGAGTAAAGTTATAGTTTTGTTGACATGCACAGAAGTGCAGCAAGTATCTTTTTTTCTATTTTCAGCTTGAATTAAAAAACAACCCTTTGTTCCATCTCTCACACATTAATGCATTATCTCCCACCCTTTCCTTTATTTGTCTTTTACCTTTTATGTAAAATACAATTTAAGTCAACAAACAATAGCACAAAATGCTTTTCAAAGGGAGTCAATCATAAGCTAAACAGAAAAGGAGGGGCTTAAGGGAAAATACATGAAGTAGTGAGTGGTTCAAAAGAGAGAAAGAAAGCGTTTCAGTGACAAGGAGGAGCAGAGACAGGATCAAGGCTGGGAAAAGGGAGCAAGCAATTAAATTCTGAAAAAAATACAGTAATAAGAATAAAAAAAGACAAGTACACTAACTTTAAATATTTCTCCTGCTGCTGAGTTATCACTTCTCAGAAGATATAGGTAAATAATTTATCATAATTACATTCACCATTTTTTGTAAAAACTGTATAGGTAAGCACAAATGGGTTTACATACTTAAACAAATAAACCAAGTCCAAATAGATTAAAAACTGGGTAAACAAAAGAAGAATCCAAAAGCCATGTTTCCAGGCTGTCTTTTCTGGTCGCTAAATAGTACCTTTTCAGTTTTTCTGTACACTATTTAATGCTACAGGTTAAAGAGTAGGAATTCTTCAACTACAAAACCAATGTGATTCAGATATGATACACTGACCATCAAATGGTTTTGGTGTAAAAATAATGTGTTTTTTATACTTTTACTTCACTCATTTGAAAGCTCAATCTATTTTCTAGTGACACAAATCAGATCAGTATTGATAACTGCAGTATACAATCCCCAAGGTAAGTGGAGTCAAAAAGATCAGGAGAAGGGAACTGGGATATGTGTCAAGACAATGATGCCAAAGTTCTCTTGCACAGAATATGAATGATATATTAGCTTTAAAAACACTATGCTCACATAGACAGAAGAAAATATGATTCATTTTGATGCAAAAAGAGTCAAATATTAATAAGAAATCAAACTGCTTCAGACCTATGCTTCAAATTTAAGGCATAACTTGGCATTAAAAAAGTTAAAAATCTTGAGCAAAATTCATCTGCACTAGCAGCACCCAGTGGATTAACTTGGCCCTTGTTAAGGCAGTTGAAAAGCACATAGGCAGGGACCAAGTACATCAACAGTCATTCCAAACAGAAAAAAGATTATTAGATCAGCCAGGACAGTCTTATTCCCATTTGTTAATGTAATACCATCTAAGACAGTATTTTCTTCCATGTTCTCTCAAATATATATTTCTAATTACTCAAAATAAAGAACTAACACTCCTTTCCTTGGAAAAAATTGCCTCAGCATTCCATATTCAATCATACCTTGGAGGATATACATTCTACATTCCTCCAGAAAGTGTCCTCCAGAAAGTATTATTTTACTGTTTCTCTTAACTCTTCAGAACTTTAAAATTATCTTTGTTCTTTTCATCTGACTTCCTGGAAGTCTCTTAGAAGGGGGTCCACAGAGTTGCCACAGCCCTTGAGACAACAGAGTTCAAAGTACCTCTTCTAGAGATTCACATGGAAATGTCCGGAAAGCAGGGTGAGATTATTTTTTTTTCATCAGGAGAGCACAGACCAGTAGTGGTTTTATAGTTTGAGCCTCTGTATAAAGGTGCTGTTGCCAAAAAGGACTCATCTCAAGGTCTCACCAAGGTTTGGATTCTATAATTTTGTGAAGATCAAGTGGCAAAAGAAACTTCTATTGTTGTCTTTCCTCCCTCTATTTTTTCCTCTTCCTTTCCACTTCTTTCCTTTCTCAAAAGGATTGCAGAAGAAGGATATAAAAGTAAAGCTGAAAGAGCACGAAAGATATTCAGGGTACATCTTTCCTGTTTCCAAGATGCAGAAGGAGATGCAAGACCATGAGGAACTGGTTTATGTATAATGACATTGATTAAGAATTTCTTTTGCCATCGTACCTTAAGCTAACATGATCTCAGTGTCTGGAAGGTTTTATATGGTTCATAATTTTAAAATATCGCTTTAGAAGGAGGAGAAGGTGGGACACAGACATAATTCCTCCTGTACTGAAAGCTCAGCTACCTGACAAACACTAAGAGCCCATAAATGTGCATGTTGCCCTATGATGCACAAGGTGACCAGACTCAGACTTTGATAGATGACCAGTGGAAACACATTCTAACATCAAAGAACCTCCTCTTGAAGTCTATAGGATATGTCTTGATTACCCTCCAAAAGTTTTGTAAATTTGGTATCATAATAGCCAGTCTCTTTAGAAAAAAACCATCATGTCTCAATAAAGAAACAAATAAAATCCTCTATAAACCTAAGGGTAAAAATATAGTTTAGAAGCAATGTATATAGGCTATAAAGAAGTATAAGATTTTTTATCCTCCCTCCTTCCCATTAGGCTGCCTCCATACTTCCACAGCTGTAGTTAAAGGCAGAAGGCAGTTTAAATAATCATGTTGCAACTTCCTATACAGACAACTTACTGAAAGTAGTATCTATCTTAGGATACTTACGACTCTGGAAGAGGGTTGGGGGAGTTGGCCTGAACAGATACTCAAAAGCCTTCTTTCAGGACTCCACACTTACTCTAAATCATGCACAGAGCCAAATTTTACTGTGGTCAGAGCCAGGGTGCAAATGAAAAATGGAAAATTTTGCAAACCTATTATATCCTTAACTGAGAGCATTTCTGACAGAAACAAGGATTAAGCATGCCTTGTTTCAAACAGGATTTTGGAGTTTATTTTTTTAAAGGCTGAGGACAGCAAGCTCAGAGAAGGGCAGAGTGAGCAGCAGGGAAGCAAAACTCCTTTTATCATTATTCTAAAATGAGATAAAGTAAAAGAATGGTCATGAAGAATATCAGACATTAAATAGCATCCCTGTGTTCAAATCATAACTGTAAGCTCTGTTTTAGATAATAGCTTACATAGGGAGATGGCTCTTTATAATGAAGAAACACTAAAAAAGGTGATAGAGAGACCTGATGGTATTCTTATGAGCAATATTAGGGAATAAAGATAAAATGTTTCATTTGAGAAGCATATTTATAATATGTGCCCTGCTTCTTTCTTCATTATTGGTAAGCCATCCTATGAACAGAAAGACAATATGTGAAATTCATAGCATACAGTCAGCTTTGGGTACATGAGCTTTCTAGAAACTGTGAAAGATCCATGCAGTGGTAAGGAAAGGTTTAAATAGTATTGGCTCTAATTCTTTGACTTACCACAGAAGGCTTTTGGGCAATTAGCTTGGCAATACATCCTTGGCTGGATGTCTGATGAAGATGGTCATTGGTCAGTGTCTTTATCAATATCATCAACTGCATGAATTACTACTACAACCAGCTAACAAAGACATTGGAAAAAATTTCTTCTGCTCCTGACCCATCTGTCTGTAAACACGTTAGACTGTAAACACGTTAGCTTGCTTTACTTGCAGTGCCCAGTAGGCATGGGGACAGCACCATGTTCTAACAAAGGCCTAAGCCACTGATTAGCTTTTGGCAAATCTCTGTGATCCTAAACAAGAGCATTAGTCTGGATGCTGATGATCCATAGCTTGTAGGTGTAAGAGATGTGAGGGAATGTGATTCTTTTCATATATGGTAAGATTAGTGTGTAAAAACTGCAAATGGAGTAAACAACTTCTGATTTGTTTAAGGCTAGTCAGTGTCTTTATCAATATCATCAACTGTGTGTGAATTAGTACTACAACCAGCTAACAAAGACTCTCCTTTAGATAAACAGCAGATGACTGAGGTTTTGGAAACAAAGGACAAAGAGAAGCTGAGATGTCTCAACAATGTAACACTTAGACAGATATCTCACACTTACACTTTGGTAAAACAGTGGCATCTGGGCCAGGGCAGAAACATTCGGTTTGCAGAAATAACAACACTTTGGTCCCTTTCACCTTGAAAAACTTTTCTATGCATTTGACTGCACCAACATTTCACAATTCCCTGGGAAAATAAATTATTTGGGGGGTACCAAATCTGGCCAAAGCATCAGCACTTTATTTTCAAGCTTCCTCGTGATGTCAATTCCCACACCAAAATGATTTGTATTCAGATTTCATGACTACTTGGAAGAAATAACAAAAGTAACAGAAAAGATTGCACACACAAAGAAAAAGTGATGGTCCCCAAGGATAATTCAAGAAGAAAACTGGATTGTGTGAATGCCAGCTTCTCTCCAGCTCCCAGTGAGGGGAAGATTTTGTGTAACCATTTCTATCCCTCCACAAACTCACCTCCAGTGAGCAAGGTGCTGTTAATAACTAAATCTTCCCTAAGTCTAATTACAATGAAAGAAGAAACAACAAGACAGGAAATAGAAACAACAAGAAAGGAAGTAAAAACAACAGAAGAATATGGGAGAATGGAATAAGTGTTTATGGGGGTTTTTCCCCTGGATGTCAGTTCATTACCAGGCTAATATTATAACTTCAAGGGTCATTTCTCTGCAGTCACTAAAATACCAAAACAAGGGAAAAGCTGCATGTGAGCAGAAGAAAAACCAAAAGCCCTAGATCATTATACTCTCAAAAGAATTTTTACATAAAAGAGACCTTGTAAAAGAGAGTCCCCCTAAGTCATACGCTGTTAACTGCATTCCCCTGCTAATGAAAGAGAGAACACATTAAATAGAGGAAGGACGCACTGGAAAGATGCTGGAAAACAAGATTAGGTAAAATATTTGATTTTAAAAACTTTTACTGCTTTTTAGAGGGGAAAGAAAAGACAATGGTAGAAAACTCTTCCTATGCTATTTCAACATATGCAAGTGTAGCTTGAATATGAACTTTTCCTCCTGGAGTTGATTTCCTAGATATTTTCAACAACATTGTAAACATGGTTCAAGGCCATTTTTAGGACTGAAACATGGAAATTCTCTGAAAGGATTAACAGATGAGATTCCCCTCTGGTAGCTGTACAACTCATCAGAAAAATTCAAATTATGTACAGATTTTGCTACTCTCACATCAAGACAGTAGTTAGACAGTTTGTGTACAATATGCTTACAAATACCAGTTAAGCAATTGACTTTTTAAAATAGCCATATTCAAAGTCCAACCACTGCTGTACAAATGTTTCAGAGATAACACAAGTTCAGGCCAATAAATGAATTCTCAGACAAGCTAAATTTCATAAGCAGTTATTTGCCCAAAAACAGTGCAGAAAATAAAAATTGCCTGGTAGCTTTAGTGGTAGCAGAAAGCACTTTGATTATCTAGGGGTAAAACTGTTCCACATTCATTCCAAATTAGAGGTGAAATTATAAAAGTAGTTTGAAAAATACACCAGTGAAACAGCATGTCAGTACACCTGCTCATAACATGACTTTGATGTGAAGTTATCTGATCATACACACTCCTTCATGAATGCCCATTTAAAAATGAGGTAAAACCAATCTTTTGTAAAGAGGTCCCTTAAATTCAGAGTGAAAATAAACATACCCTAGACATAAACACATGACAAGTGAATTCCATAGGGCCACATGTACCAAACTGCTTCATTTCACAACCCAGGTGAGGCTGTGCTCCAAACCAGGGACCTGCCTAGACCCTTTTCTCCTGACCTTGAGCAGCAGCCCCTATGGAAAAATCTGTTTAAACAGATAAAGACTATTTCATTTTATATTTTGGGAAGACATAGTCAGATACAAGACTTCCTGGTTACTTTAATCCTTGTCAGAGAACAAAGAGCAAGATAAAATGGAACTTAGGGCTTGAGCCAAAATCCTTTGAAATCAATTAGATTCTTTTCATTGATTTCAATGAGTTGTGGATCAGACCACCTCTTCCTCAAGGCAGCAATAAGACACTTCCTAGAGAAGGCAGGGGTCCTCAGTTTCACCATTCATTCATTTTGATCTTTCACTGTTTAATGAATCTCTTCATCCTGCTCTTATTCTCAGCTCTCAGCCAGGCAGGCATTAGCAGTGCATTCACTAGGCAGTAGATGATCACCAGTATCCATCTTTCAAAAGAGACGTACAACTGCGGCCACTCAGGGCCATTAAAGATCCCATGGTATTTTTGCAAGAGCAGAAATAACAATGCCAGCGTCTTGGCCGAACTCCAGCCTCTTTAATTACATTCTGTCCATCTATATTCCCTCCTTAGTTTCAGCTGGAAAAATTAGCCACCATTTTCCACTATCTTATTAATCTTTTAATGTAGAATTAATTATAACAGAAAGACTATGAGTGTAAAATATTGGCACTTACAGCTATAATGAGAAAATCATTGCTGTCCATAAAAACCAGAAAATGCAACTATCTTTTCACAGAAGTAGTGTACATCATTAGTACAGTAAAAGTAACCATATAACCGTTTTCTACTTTAAAAGACAGTAGCCAAAATATGCCTAAGTGGGAAAAAAACCACCAAAAAAACCAATCCAAACAACCTAAATCAAAACTAAAATTAAAAAAAAAAAAAAAAGAAAAAGGGGAAAAGAAAAAAATACTTAGCACAGCTTGGACAAACTATTACTATTTAACATCAGGAACACATTACTATTTAACATCAGGAACCACTCAGAATTCTTGAAGTGAATTCTTGACCAGTGGGATTATTTATGTGCCTTTTGGAGTGGAAAACAATGTGATAAGATATCCAGATATCTTGAGCTCTAGACTAGAAGAACACACAGTTATTTTTCAGCATCCCTACTTAAAAACAAACAAACAAGCAAAATTTAATCCAGGTAATTGATAATATGTAAAATAGCTGATCATTCTGCTCCTTGAGGACACTGAAAATCAAGACAACACCTTCACATTTTTGTCTTAAGAGAAAAAAGAGACCTTAAGTGCTTTTCTTTCTACAGTATGGATGAAATGTATCATAGAGAAGACAGTGGCCCAAAAAGATCTCAGGGGCTACAAAATTTTAAATAACAATATGGGATAAAGATGCAGCATAACTACATCTCAGTGGAATACAGTGAAAGAGGGTTCAAGCATGAAAGCTTACAACTCACTCTTCTAGCAGATGTGGTTGTGATTAAAAGGTTGTTGTTGGCAACAAGTAAAATGAAGAGCACTCTAGGGGGCCCAGAGAGCTAGTCCATTAACTTCATCAGTCCTAGATTTAGTTCCCATCTTAGTACAGTCTTAGGAAACAGTCAAATTGCATTTACCCATCCTAATTATGGGATTCACTGAAAATGTAGGGCAATAGGTAGAGAATTTATGACTAGAAATAAGGTCATGTGGATATCTTTCTGTATAAATAATTTGGTCATTTGCAGATCATGTTAGCTCAAGTCACTTGTGGTACCATAATCAAAGCTATGGACTGGAGAGCTTCAAAGTGATGATAAATGACGGGAGATTTTTTCAAGAGTCAAGAGATCTGAAAAGAGAGAGAAAAACTAAGGGGAATCTTGCAATAAGTTCAACTGACCAAAGAGCTGCTGTTGTTTAGTTGAACTCAGGGCAATCTTCATGTTTTCTGGGCTCTGTTCTTCCTCTTCAGCAGAATTGACAGTCTCTCATTTGCTAAGACATCTAACAGTGAAAAGCTGATATGTGGGAATTCCTAGGAAGAAACAATTCATCGGTGACAGGAAATAGCCTAGATAACTTCATGAAACTTTTCCCTTCAGTCTTCATGATATTTTGTGAGGAGAAGCACTTTAAAAACTTGAAAAACATTGTTATATATTGTTGGTATTATTTTCTCTCTGAGGCAGCAGCACTGCTTTGATAGCAAAGTTCTGCTGTTCAAATCACCTGCAATGTTCAACCATCCTGGATTTCATCCTGCCTGCAGTGATTTTTACCTGGCATTGAGAGGTAGAGTGAGGAACTGAGCCTCTGTCTTATTTCTGACATCTTCCTGGTGGTTACTTCTGTATGAGCTGTACTCATTACACATCACATATATATTGTTCTCAATGAACCAACTCTAGCACAGACATGCACATTTCTCTTGAATTCTTGCTACAGATTACTATATTTGTTAAGACTTAATGCTCAAATTATAGCTGTTCTGAAGCTAGTTTCACTTCTGAAGACTTCTGAAACATCCAGAAAATATTTCAAATTTTTTTTGTGATAAATTTTTCAGAAATTACACCTGCCCAAGCTCTCAGGGTTTGCAAACACACCTCTGTCAATAGTCTCGGGAGGAGAATATTTTTTTAAGTTTTCATTCTCTCCCTCAGCCCATTTAAATGCTTTTACTTCTTGTTTGTGCAAGATGGACAGACAAGAAAAGCTGAAAGTGTGTTCAGAGACTCCAGTAAAACTTTTTATTACACAAGTTAACGTTAAATGTATGATTTTAAAAAATTAGCTAAAAACATTTTTACTCAAATCTTTTGCAGATATCTCAATCCTGTAATAAGGAAAGACCAAATAATTTTCAGGCAAGTGTGTGCCCTTTGTAGGTATTTGCCCAGGTATTACTAAGCACTGGGAAACACCTGGTCCCCTCTTGCTCACTGATACTGGTTTGTTTCAGCAACCAATTATCCTTGATAATTTGCATTTGGCTTGAAGAACTATTTGAATTTGAACATATTAAAAAAGTGTTCTCTGCAACAGACATCTCCAAATACAGCATGTCCTGTCCCACAGATTCAAATTAAATTACAGCAGCTACCCACCCATTGCTTACCCAAACAAGAAATCTCTACCTATCAAGTCTAGCTAGTAGGTTATAGGCAGAGGAAATAAATCTAGCAGCCTAATCTAATTTATGAATGTACATAATTATGAATAATTAAATGAAGCTAAAAGAAGAAAACTCCAAGTGAATGATGGAGTACAGATCAATTCCCAAGTAAAGCTGTGCACACCCAATGGTTTACCACAAATTAAATTTGACTGAAAAAAACCCTAAAAATATTACTCTTCTGGCAAGAAATAGAAGTGATGATCTAGCACATCCTATAAGCCCATGATTAATTGCAAAAAAGCCCTTTACATATTAATAACTTTTTTTTATTTTCTTGAAATGTGCTTTGCTTTTGAAAACATAGCTGCTTTCAATGCTGTAATAAAAATAATATTTTAAAAGTTGTTCTCACCAAGAAAAGTATATTTCATAATTAAAAAGCTAGATGTAGCCTAATTTCTAGTTTGGGGGTCAGCCTGGATGACACAATGGCCATTTCTGGCTGGACTATCTGCAAATACGTAATTGGAGTGTAAATTATTTTCACTATATAAATAGCTCTTGATGATATCACAATTTGTAAATAGCGCAGTTTGTTTTCCCAGAAGCAGCTTCATGCTAGCTGACAGCTCTGAAAAGTTTCTGCACTTGATTATGCCTTTTTCCTCTTTATAGTTCAATAGGAAACCAGCTGTTATGTGCCCAGTATGAATTGGGTCTGCTTTTCCAAATGTTTTCTTACATCCATGACACATAAGCACCTTTATCATCCTTGGGTGGGAAAGCAGCTACATGCACGTAGATGTATTATTTTTGAGTCTTTATTTTTTTTTTATGTAGCTGCAACAGTGTATTTCACAGCTGGCTGATGAACCACACTAGAATGATTTGGAATTCCTCAGTGCTCCTTAACAGGCAATTAAACTGAAAATAGAAATGACCGTATGTGGTCAGGTGCATTTCTTCTACTGTATTACTCACACTGTTGCCAGCAGAATATTTAAAGCATATATTTGTGCAGCTGTGCTAAGGGCTTTCCAAACTTCACTACTCAAACTTGCCCTAGAGAAGCCTTAAAAATGCATCTGTTTACTAAGATTTTACCATTAACCTTTCCAATATCATGGCATCTTTTTAACTTGCTTAGGGATTATAACAACAGTATCCTGTATAGTTTATATCTGAAGACTTTTAAACACACTGAGAAAGTATTCTAGAAACCTTCTATCATTCTCAAAGAGTAAAATAGTGTTAACAAATGGCTTTGAAGGAGAATATCCTCCCTTTCTTCCTACAGAAGTTGAAGTTAAATGCAACGCACAAGAGGCTAGAAAATCCTGTGCTAAGATACTCCAGAAGCTGGCACAACATATGGCGAGATGAAATGGGATGAGTCTCTGGGGTAATGTGGTCAGAGAGAAATCCTCTTCTGTTACCTTGTAAAAATTGCCTTTTCTTGAAAGACTAGAGACTGTTGTATTCACGTCCCTTCATCCTCAAGAAGAGGCAAAACTGTTACTACTTTCCTATCTGTTCCTTAGGCAAGAATGCACAAGAACAAGAGCTTACCAAGAAGCCAAACAGAAGGGAAGGCTTTTTACCAAAAGAAGTATAAGATAATACACATCCATACACAGTACTATTTTCAATATAAACATTTTCTTCCCTGTGTCCATAGAGAAAGCAAAGGGGAAGGAAAAAAGACACATAGCTTTTATCTACTAATGTGAATTTTTTTAAAGTGAAGCTCAGTTATAGAAAAGTCTTATAGAAGTTATAAACACTTTCTATTGTATGTAGTAGTTTTTGGAGAGACATCTGTAGAGTCCAGCTAAGTTAGATCTTATCCAATTCTGTAAGAATTGTCATAGGGAAGAAATGGAAGTGTGTAAGATGACATAACCACAAAAACAAGTGGGGCCATCTCTAGGGAAGGAGAGTGATGGTCATAGAAACCTGCAGCATCCAGAGGAGAAGGTGGAGGGAGAAAGCAGCAGTTTGAGATTCAAACTCTAGATCAGGAAGCCCAAGGAGCTCCTCTCTCTGCCCACACACATAGCAGGGGTCACAGGGCTGCCAGCGGAAGAGAGGAAACTATCCCAGCTCTCAGAGCAGTGAGAGCTGTGGCTTAGCAAACTAAAACACAGCTGAAATGAGGATGCAGACAGCTACGTTGTGTCAGTTTGAAGTTTTGTTTCTAAGTTTCTGCACTGAAACTGCCATTGTTGAAAAGTCGTATTAGATTTACTTATCTACACATGAAAGTCTTGTTGAGGTTAATGAGAATTTCTGTTAGATAGGTGATAACAGACTTTTTCATTATTATTACAACACCAAAATGTTTTCCCATGTTTCAGGATTAGAAAGCAGTGGGTGTCTTGAATTCTAGGTCTCTGAAAAGCTCCATGAGAAGTTCATCTATTTAGATCAGCAGCAATGTGGAAGCTGTCAGCTAATCATATTTTGATCCTAACTGCAACACATTAATTGGAAATAAAATAAAATTAGCCTGTTTGAGGAGAGGGTGAGGCACAAAGCTGATAGACATATAAAGTCTCTTTTTCACTTACACGTCACACGTTCGTTATTATTTAGATCCAGATTCTTTCTAGATTTTCTTTTAAGCTGCAATATCAAATAGCATTTATCCAGGCATTTTTAAATCATGACAAGACAAAAGCCAATCTTTTTGTAATCAGTATGCAGAGAAGAAGAGAAGCAGTAGTAAAGCAGTTGATGCATGTTTGCTGACAAAATATTTAATCCAAACATTTAATTTCAATCTGCCACTGTTCTCAGTTGGTATAATTACTTTAAGCAAATATCATGTAGAAAGGAACAGAAAATAGTCTCAGCTACTGAAATGTAAATAATAAAATATAATCATAATCAAATGTTTAAAGCGACATAATTCCATTCTAGGATCGTTTTGTGTGGACAATTTAAAATGTTTAAGTGATTTTAAATTATTTCTGACATAATGGCCTATGATGCTGCCTATACTGGCAAGCAGTGGAAAAGATTTAATTCTCTCTCATGTTCATATACACCATTCTTCAAAGGCAATACAGGGAAATCCCACTGCAGTCAATGGAAAATTGTAGACTTTTGCTTTGCATGTCATTGAACATTAAAATCAACACAAACTTTGGGTAGTGATCATAACAAATTTTTGTGGGATTTAACCAAATTAATATGAACAATGTAGATTACTCTTTCAAGCTTACTTGAAACCTAATTAGCTCAGCACCCAGTGATAGAGTCTCCAATTTTTAGGACAAAATTTTTGAGCAAATTTTCTATTTTCTGGAAAATTGGAGATGTAAAATACCACATCACCCAAGAGCCACTTTGATTTTCAACAATAAGTCAATCAATCCATCACAAATCTTGTGGCCCTACAAAGGGCTAAGAGTGTGATTAAGGTGGATTTCATTGATGAGTAATTCTTTTCTTGTGGTTTTCCACATTCTTGACTCTATTACAATGCTTTTCTATAGCACTGATGAGATTTTGAACCCTGTTCTAGAAGTTATATAGGTTTGTAATACTTAAATACAACTGCAAGCCAAACGTGTGCATTATTCAAAACAAACAAATCAACAAAAAACCAAAAACAAACAAAAAAGACTGCTCTTTAGTACTATTATCTAGTGAGTAAAATTTACTTTTGTACAGAGGATCATTACAAAGGAAGAGCAGAAATCAAGTCTTTTTTAAACACTGACTTGCAGATTAATTGGGAAAATTGCAATTATAGTAACTACTAAGTTTATATATAGTTTTACAATTTGGAAAAAAAAATCCATTTAATCGCATGTGTCCCAGACATATGAAGAAAATTATTACAAGGCTGGGAAGGGGCCAGGATAAACCAAAGAAGCAGCTTTGTTTGCTAATTGAGTGCAGTATTTGTTTAGCAAATTTCTGTACTATTATAAAGTTTGATCCCCAAAGCAACTTGCCTTCACCTTTTCCTCTTCAAAGACTTCCTCTAGAAGAGAAACAGGTAAGAGGGTTAATGTGAAGTATGAGTGACCATTGAATATCAGTCCTCTCCTCTCCTTTAGCCACTCCATAGCGCCTGCTCCGGTCCTTGCAGACCGGGAACAGGGAGCCAAGCTCAAAGCCTGCACTGCCACCTCCCAGCCACGCTCATCTCTCAGTTCACCTAGACACATAGCACCGTTTGCATGTATAGGAGGTGAGAGAGAAAACATTTCTACTTGTGATGTGAGAGGGAGGCATTTTTGTTTGTTTCTGTATATAGCAAAAGCACAAGTTCATTTCAAAGCAAAATGATGGATGTCCTTAATTTGTTGCTTATGAAGTGCATGCGCAGATGAGAGAATGCAAACCAGAGAGGTTATCCAGACTAACTAGATATTACAGGGAAATCAGAAACAATCCAGGGGATAGAAAAGAAATTTTTTAAAAAAAGGGGAACTGTTTTAAAGTGAACTAAGCAGGTTCCAAAGGCACTCAGAGTCATGTAATCTCTAACATAATTACACCAATATTTCTCTGAAGTGAAGTTACAATTTTGTTTACTTCTCAGGCAGAGTCGCCTGTATTACAGGTCAAGCATGCGTGTCAAAACTGGCCGGCTTTTCAGCAGTGATTGCTGTTACTTATCGGGTTTGTTTCCATGGCTAAACAGGCGGCGCTCCCCTCTCCTCCCCAGCCCCGTACCAAAGCGGAGCGGGGCGGGCGGGGAAGGCGCAGCTGACAATGGCAGCAGAGGTTTATTTATTGCTCCCAGCGGGGGTGCGATGCCGCAGCTTCTTTACAATCATCAACACCCTGGGGCTTTTTAGTTCCACATATAAGACAAGGAAGATGGGGGATGACAACTAACCTCAAGGGATTAGGTACCTGAATCCTATCCCAACTACTAGCAGACTCCAACTGTGTTTAAATGTTTTTTGAAGAATTTCTGATGTTCAGTGGTTGCTGATTACTTCCAGATTTTAGTTCTACACCAGTGGAGCTCTGCTACAAAGAGTTTAGCAGTTGTTGGTAAAAATTGCAATTGCACCAAAGAAATGTCTTCTTTAAAACCAGTTTCAAAAATATTACAACACTGTTAAAAAAACCAACCAACCAACAAAACACAATCCAAAACCAAACCTACTGGCTTTTCACAGTAAAAGAATGCAGAGAAGTTGGGGGGGAAGGGAGGAGAGAGGGTGGAGAAGATGACAGGGGTCATTTTAGCTTTAAGGCCTTCTCAAATTTTCCTTAAAATATTATAATGTTATTTTAGTCTTCAGGAGGATGACTTACATAAATGTTCTGTAAACAACATTTACTTTCTGTTGAGTTTACATGATTTAAGCTTCAACCTGGGGCATGTCTGGGCCTTCCCTCCATTATTAAATGTCAACATAAGAGAATGTGTATACTTAAATTTGTCTTTTATTTTGGTAAGTTAGATACAATTAGATAGTAAGATACAATTTCAATATTATAAAATGAGATAGAAAGAGTTTTCTAACACACACAAAAAATCCCACATATTCTGCTTTCAGTTGCATACATCTTACTAGTAAATCAGAGGCCATTCAGTGAGTAGCCTGAAGGTAAATGTGGTGAATTTGAGCTACTGAGTCTAAAAACTACCAGGAAGGCTTCACTTGAGATAATTAAAGGCATAATCCCCACATTTATATCTAAATACTTTATTGTTTTGTCAACAAAGAAAGCATACTAAGAGGAAAACCCTAAAAGAAATAATATCATTTATTTAACTATCTTTTGTATATTTCTACACTGAATTTAAGACAAGTTTTGGACACAACTCAGTGGAAGACAGACCTCCTTTGTAAGGTTGGTTTGTCTGTTTGTTTCCAAGTATGTTCATAGTTTTAAATAGCAATCAAGGCTAAAACAGGCATTTTAATAGTAGAAGAATTTAGATGAATTATTATTTCCATTAACTCTTCTCAATGCAAGTGAAATTTTTTTAATTCATCAAAGCTCCTTCCCGCAAAAGAAAAGGGAAAGAAAAAAGAGGAGTATAAGAAAAAGGAAAGAGTAAAAGAGAGAGACTAATGGAAGATTTTCCAGTACTCTTAAGCAACTGTGAAAGACTTTAAAATCTTGGTAGTAAAACAAAAGCATGTAAACTAGAATTCACTTAATCTTCAGAAGTGCTCACCATGTTTAGATAGACACTGTTCACACAGCAGAGGTCAATTCCAAGATGAACTTCTTTTAGTTTTGCAATGCAAAACTTAGAGCTTACACCTTTCTAGCAAGCTCCAGGACAGTATATAACTAAATTATTTTGGGCAGGCTATAGCCCCAGCAGCAAAAGGCAGATACTACTGCATATTCACATGGTGCAAACTAGACAACATGTCTGTTTCATAGGATTTTTGGGAGTACAAATTCAACATGGAATAGATTTAAAATCTTTTCAAATCCAAAATGGATCTGAAGCTGAATGTACAGACTTCTGATGCATCAACAGCCCTATTCTCTTATTACAACATGTGCATTCATTAGAGAGGAGTTTTTCTGATTTTGTGTGAAATAATTCTCTGGTGGCAAGCTGTATTTGCAGCACTGACTCTTGGCAGCACACAATATACCACAGCTAGCATTGTCCAAGAAGGGATTATTTCATTCCACTACAACATATCAGAGCTGACTGTACCTCATAGTACAAATGCAACCTTGTCATTGCAATTTGTCACACTTTTTTGTGTGCATTATAGCTCACAGAAGTCTCATCTCCTGTGCTGAATAGCCCACTGCCATATAACAGATGACACTATAAATGAAAAAGGTGAGATCTCAACAAGGGAGATATTGGTCATAGCATCCATTACAGAGCTGGCTGTCTCCTGGATCACACACACTCTGGAACTGCATCCAAAGCTCAACCAGGGGACAGTTTTGCTGTCACCATCATGTGTCTGCTGGCCTCTTAGTAGACATGGCTTGCTTTACATAATCATTGGACAATTTAGGAACAGTTGCATGTAAAACATCTGGTGTCAATTCTGTTTGTTCCTTAGTTATCCAAGAAGCCAATGCACAAATGAAAACAACAAAATCTATCTCCATTATCATCATTTTCTATGCTTTTCTTCCATTTAAAATCACCTCTGCAGTATCAAGAGAAGTAAAGGTAGAAATGAGAAGGCAGGAAGAGCTAGGCCTAGTCAGATGGTAACTGGTGGGAAGAGGGCACTCAACAGTGTGAGGTGCCCACCTCTTCTCTGGGTCTGCATTCAAGCCCTGCCTGCAGCCAGGGTGAAAACTCAGTCTCCTTTGGGCACTGGGTCAAATTATAACTGTGCTGGGGGATGGCTGCTTGACTGGGACTCCATGCCTACGTCTCACTGTGGATGTGCATTAAAACAGTGTAAAACAACCTACACCAAGAAGAGTGCTGGAGGTGGGGGGTGGATTCTTTGGGATTTTCCAAAAGCATTAAGTCCCCCACCAGTTTCCCATCCTAACACTCTCTCATGCCATAATGCCTGATGCTAAGCAGCTGCATTGCCTTGACCACTGTTTTTCATGAAGAGTACTGTCTCATTGTTCCCTTATGTTATCCTTATTTCATCCATCCTTTGTATACAAGTGTAAACCTTTTACTTACACTGCAGGTTTTCCTGTGCAGTGATTGTCTTTGTTATACATTTGTAAAGTGCTTAACTCAGAGAATCCATGGCCTATACACGCTACTGTTACAGAATTATAACAATAGGAGGCAGATTACTTAGAAGGAAGTGCATGAATTTTTCAAACAGGTATGTGCAAATCAAGAAAAAACCCTCAGCAGTGAAAAATCTGTGATAGCAGAGTGAGTGAAATACATGAGTGGGCAATTGCCTATTGTATGGTTTTATATCATTGTGAGAAATCTTTTAACAAGTTTCCCCACTCAAGATTTATTTCCATCTAGTTAGCATGGAACCACTTACTCCAAAGTTTCAATATTGTGTGGGATATAAAACAATTCAGCCAGCACAGAAAAACAGCGCACAGCAGGGAAACATTTTAGATAAAATTGAAGTGTAATTTCTGCTATTCTTACATACCTAATGAATACACTTTAATACAGCGCTACAGTAGAGGTTGAGATTTCTGGACTCTCAGACACATGGAAGATGTTTGTTCTATTCATATTCTACCACCTCTGATTTTCTAGCAAAACAAAAACTTTAAAATACATTTACGACTACACAGTAAAATATTCTCTTTCTCAATATTAAGGGGTTTCTGCTGCTCTTAACAAGTCCAAAAGGTGCTTTTTTATTGCGGAGAAATTTCTTTCTAATCCTCAAAACAAACACAGGTCAATTTAGGTTCAGATCAACCTACTTGGCACATTTCACAACACCTTACCTGTACAGAATGCTTTCCAAAAGCCAAATTTCAGTTCATTATCAAAGGATGAATGAGATACAATAGCTCAAAAAAGAACTTCATAAATGCTCTGAATGATAGAATTAAATTTAGCCCACTTGCCAAGATTTGCACTACACATCCCGTGCTCTCCCTGCACAGTGTTCCCCAATCCTTGGCAAATTTAGAGTCTTAAGATAATCACTTTACAGTTATCTCTGAATCCATCATACAGCCAGGCTACAAATGGCTTGTAAGGACACTGTTTCCTTCTTCATTCAGCTTCCTTTTAAGTTAGTAGCAGCACTTTACAACAGAAGAACATCAATAATAGTAAATTACAACAGGATTCATGTGGGATCACATATTACAACCTCCTTGATGCCAAAACCTTTCACAATGGTGAATACCAATACAGTGAATACCAAACACAAAATGATTTTGCCATTTCCTGAAAAGTGTTGCCAATCTACCTTTGATTCCAAAGAAGTAGCACATCTTTATCTGTCTGAAAATACGAACTTTTGCTCATGCGATCTACACAAAGGCTCTTTTATGTAGGTCAAAGGATGCTTCCCCTATGCCCATTTAATATGTTTTCTGTGAAGTTCTGTGTGCTGCCCTTAGGGCCATGCACATGCTGTCTGTATGCATGCAAGTTGCACAGCAAGTTCTTCTCCCTGCCCCACCACAATATCTCCAGTTCCATCTGCCCTGTAATGAAATTGTGTGCCTCCATCTATTTTTCAAGCATTCTTAAGTGTCACACATACAGTAAATCACTGCTTTATGAATAGGCCTCTAAGACAAGGACACAGTTTACAAGAAACTTAGCATTTAAGCTATTTTCATCTTGACAATGACTGACATGTCTCTCAGAGAATATTATATATTTAGAGTACTTTGAAGGCACTGTACTTAAGAAACATGTCTCATCAATTGGATGAACTACTGAACTAAGTCTTAAATGTTTAAAGAAGGGTCAAAAAGACACCCTGCTACAAAAAGCGTGCAACCTACACCTCACTAATATCAGAGTAGAAATCCACTCAATGAATATTTTTTGCAAGTTTTCTTTCTATTAAAAAAAATCTTATGCTTTATCTCTGAATATTTATCAGACCTCGAACTGATACTTTAAGAAGGAGAAGTAAAGCTCTAAAGCAAAACAAAAAACCACATCCCATTCTTCATAAACTTCATGAGAATTTCCTCAACTCGTGTCTCCATTTATACAACACATCAAGGAAGGCTAGAATCCAATTTCAAATCAAATAACCTCCATATCAATGTGTGGTGTAGTTCTCAATGTACTCTTATCAAGTTGTGCTTTCTGGTGGGTAATGTATACAATATAACTTAGAGCAGCCATTTGGCAGAACACTGCTGTAGTCAAATTGAAATAGCCTTTAGTAACTTGGTTAAAATGGAGAGCCATAAGGAATGCCTGTCACCTGGTGTCTTTAAATTAAGAAAAAAATTTCCCTTGAAAATATGACACAGGACAATGGCATAGATGTTAAGATCTTTTTTAAAACTGTAAAGGCACAGTTCAGCACAGAGACACGACACGATTTGTTAGGAAACAAAAGATAGTGTGCCAGTGACCAAAGATTTGCTGCTGGAGTCTTGTCATAGAGGTAGCAAGAAAATGTGAGTTACATATTATTACTCATTCCTCAAGGGAAGTGATGTTTTTAAACTGATATCACAATACAGAACAAACATTTATCTTACCAAAATAAAAACCATGGTAAAACCCATATTTGATCATATGAAACAGGTAGAGTAGCTGATGTAACATTATACATTTAAGAAATCTCAGGAGTTTTTTTAAGCACCAAGATGAATCTGATGGACCATAGAAATAAGGAGTCAGCTAATATAAACAGAAATTCACACCAAAAATAGATTATGAACGAGCTTTATAAATCACTGAAGGTCATGGAAGAAGTTTTCACTTACATCAACAGATCCTTTTAAATGTCCAGCTACTTCACCCAAATAATTTGCATAGCTATATCAGGCACCTGAAACACCAGTCTTAAATAAGACCTGGTGTTTCAGGTGATTTAGCTATGCGACTTCTTTGGGTGAAGTATCAAAGAGCTGAAACACTGTCTTTTCCTAAGCAAGCAGAAACCTGGACTGTTGCCATCAAGAGCTCAACTTGTAGGTCAAGGACAGCAATTCTTTCCTTTTCCTAGGTACTTGTTAGGGCAATACACACAGTTTGGCTCTCCAGTATCACCTATATGATGGTGAATTTTAGGGACTCCAGCAGAGGCCACCAACACAGGCAGGAAGCACCTACCCTCCGAGGAGGGGCTAAGGCTTGTTCAGCCTGAAGAGGAGGTGGCATTGAGGGGACCTTGCAGCATCTGCCTGTGCAAGAGGGGAGGTTACCTGGCTCTAGAGCAAGGTTCCTCCCTGAAGGAAATGCAGGGAAAGGAGAATCAAGTGTCTCAGATTAAATCAGAAGACTAGAAATAATGAAAATAAAAATCCTTGAAAGGATAGTTAGGAACTGGAACAGATTTCACTGAGAAGTTGTAGAATCTCTGTCCTTGGGGACTTTCATGGCCTAACTGACTGAAACTCCACAGCTGATATTGTTCCTACATCAAGCAGAGTAGGGCTTTCCCAGTCTGACCAAAATAAAAAACAACACCACCGAGATAGCTTTCTTCTATGATACGACAACAGACACATTAGGGAAATTACAGGGATAAAACCAAATACTGCTTGTTTTGTTTAAGAATCAGCATTCACTGCTGAAATTTATAAATACTTTAAAAAGTTTGTATGTTGAATGCATGTGCTTTCCACTTTGCTAATAATGCTGGATATCAGAACATATGAAATTTGAAAATCTATGTTAATTCAGTGAAAATCTGTGTCAATTCAATGCCATATGGCCAGAGGCATTCATCCAAGAAACTGGCATCTCAACAAATGATTAGAAGAGCTTTCCAGATTTGAAGTTGGAGTTCAGTGGAGAATCCAGTTGACTGGCTGCTTAAAGTACATGAACCTCTTGCAGGGCCTGCCTCCCTGTCTTTACTTTAGGAAAGGCAGTCTCTCACTTCCAATAGCAACAGCAACCCCAGCGGGCTTTGCAGTGGTTTTTACCCCTCTGTTCCTCTTTCTCTGAGAGAAAAGGATTATGTTCTGCCTTTCACCTCAACCAAAACAAGGGCAGGAAGAAACACAATAAAGCACAATAGCATATTGGAAAGGTCTACATGATTTTCTGAAATTTGCACTCAGCATACCAGAATTCAGGAGCTGAACAACTCTACACAACACCACTGTAAGAAACCACTAACTGCAAGGAACAATCATAAGAAGAAGAATTTGAAGAAATAATTAGTATTCCACAGTGTAAAATAGCATTTTAAATAATCTGGATGTTAGGCAAAATTTAGTTAATTATTAATATCAACCAAAAAAAGAGGCTGCCAATACCATATTGCAACCAGTCAGGAATTTTAAGGGAAGACTAATAACACTATGAAATTACCTTGCTTAAGCTTGATCAGGGAAAACTAAAAAGAAGCTGCTTAAAATCATGCAAGCTAAAGCATGTTACTATGCACATATGCACTAGAAAGATAAAGATATGGTAAATCAAAAACACTTGTGGGTTTTTCTTCAGATCAATAATTCTGTTACTCTATGGTGAATCTGACTAGAAAGTCTAAATGGAAGGAAAAAAATAGATACCAATTATATCAAAACTGTACAAGTACTATTTTTGATCATGTATCAGAGTAACTAGAAAATCTACAAACTTCCAGATTCAGACTTCACAAACAGCAAATGAGCTGTCAGACTGAATGCAATGGGATTAATCAGCATGTGAAAAATCTATTTTTTGTGCATCTGAAGAATTAGAACACTCATTGAAGCCATTTCACAAGAAAATATTTCCCTCTGCATAAGTATTTTTGGCAATGATATGGTATTACTTTGTTTCAATTATTGCATTTTAGAATTTTTATTCTTGACTCCCGGCTGGAGATATATGAACATTTTAAAAACTTGTCAGACTTTACAAAATTCATGCTCTTGTTTAAGTCTCTAAGTATTACTGATGGAGACTTTTATCTGAATCAGTTTGTTCATTACTAAGTGGTAAGAAACATTAGAGACAAAGTATGTCTGTGATCTTAGATAAAAGTATTCTGTTCTGTTCACAGTTAACTCAATAAAAGAATTGCATCAGACCAAATTAATATATGATAGGAAATCTCAAAAGATAGGCCTCTGTGAAAAGTGATGTTGGTAAAAAAATACAAAGCAGTTTTAGCATTGGAAACAGTAGTGAATCAGTATCCAGCAGAACAGGATGCTTAAATACATAGTCACAACCTAAAATTAAGGTTGTGGCCTTTTATCAAAATAAAATCCCCTGTAGATATTTTCTTAATGATAGGAGGTTATGCATGATCCCCTGTCCAGATTAGAGACATAGAACATTTCACTTAATTAAATATAAACTGTAGTGTATCACTGTATACCCCAAATACATAGATTTTATACATGGGCCAAATTCTTGCTATTTAACTACATCTAATTTTCATTGCAAAAAGTGAAAATCTTCTTACTGATTTCAGTGATAATATATCCTGTTTGTCTGAAAAATGTAGTACATATTGATATAGACTAGACTTCGTCTTTACCAGAATAGTAGAAATGACAACAGTAAAATAAATAAGGAATTAACTATTACATAATTATTTCAGCAATTATTAGAATTAAATAAAATGTGATTTCATCTACTCCTTGTTTTCTGGGGAACAGACCCAAATCTTGCCCCTTTTGTAGCATTTCCTTTAATTGTTTTATCATGACTTGCAAGTTGAATTCAAACAGGGCAAAAAAAAATCATACTTGTGTGGTCTTATACTTGATAGTGGGCAAAGCTTAGGGGAGGGTGCAGCACTGCATTTGAAGCAATCACATATTATCTAGAGGATTCCCGTCTTTCAGGCTGTGTGAGGTACATGGGAAATTCCATTACAGAGTTTGCATCTCCATCATTTATTATCTACAGTGACAGACTGGCATTTCTTGCAATCGGGGAGAAAATACTTTGTGGATAACAACTCAATTATGTCTTAAAATTAAGTTCGAGAGAAAATTTTGTGCTCTGTATTGCTCATGCAAGTATTTTCTCAGAGGCTGTCAGCTCTGAGAAAGCAAATTGTGAAAGGATATTTTGAAGCAAAACATAAATAAAAATTAGACCTACTAATTAAGCGTAAAGATACATTATATACTTTAAAGTATGAAAGTTATTAACAGTCTTCCCTAGTAGAGAAACATCTTCATTTATGAGATTTCACTAAGACATTGTGAAAACAAGGATCTGAGGGAGGGAGTTTCAGAGGAAAATGTCTTGTGCATCTGAGTCACACTTTTCAGGCAGCACCTGTTCCTTTCTTTATCACTTGTTCCAGAAGAACAACCACAGAAATGTTATAATTTTATTGGAAAAAAAATATAGTCTCACTTACTGTAGCTGCACAAAAATTTTTATTCAGTACTTTTTTCTTTTGATATTTAAAGGGATAATGTTAGATTTCACTTTAAAAAAAATTATTATTTTCTGTTGTAAAAAACAGTAGCTAGTGGTCTTTCTGAAAACAATTGTCATCTTATGCAGGAAAGAAAAAGCATGCAGCTTCCAGGTAATTTAGAAATTCTGCTGCATCATCCAAATGTGATGAAGAAACCCCCAAATTTCTAAGAATTTAACATTCTGCACAACTGCTACCAGCAGGGCCAGATGTGAGTGAAGGTTGTACCTGTTCTGCAAAGACCATGGGCAAAGGCTAGACCAGCTGACTCACAGAAACTGTTGCAATGCCACACAACTGGTTCATACCATGACACACACTAGAGCAGGCACAGCAACAGTAGTTTTTGCTGCAAGGTTTCATTTTGGCTGTGTTACTAACTTTCATTCATCGGATATGTGTGAATAAGCGATGTATGAAAATGTTCTTTGTGATACAGGACAAACTTGGGACCACAAATCTCTTCGGGGCATTGAACAGGGAGGTCCGTCAGTGACAATTTACCTTCAAGAGTAAAAGATTTTTGCGCTGCTTCCCTCCCCCTAATATTTGTGAATGGGCAGGCAGACAACATCACTCCTGAAAAACAGCAGCTTCAAGTTCTGGTTGATCATTAGACTAAGACTGGCTACTGACCACCAACAGCAAATCTTCACTAATCTCCTCTGATGCCTGTGTATGGGGAAGAGAAGAGCAGGACTGTACTGGGGTAAAAAAAAATGAGCAGCCAGCCTTGCTTCCATTTCCTACTGAATATTGTCATAGAAATAAGCAGATTTGAGCTCAAAATCTCAAAACTTGTAAAGCACTCCAGGAAAAATAGATTATTTTCAGCAAAAAGAAGAGTAAAAGCATTTTAGATGCTGTGTTACACTCTTAATTCTTGGCTAATGTGTAGCCAAAGCTTGTTTATTAACATTCCAGTTACTTATCATTAGTGAGAGGGTAACCAAGATTAAAGACTAGGCATTTCAGCAGCTGTGATTTTGTGTTTTGCTTTTGTAGTTTTTTGTATGGGGTTTTTTGGCTTGGTTTTGTTTTGTTTTTGAGGGGGGAAGGGCAGGTGTTTGTTTTTAGCTGTGGAAAGGTTTGAAAAGCTAAATGAAATGTGACATGCTTTCCAGAGCAACTTTGATTTAGCCAGCAAGGAAGCATGGAGAGGACTGCATCTCCTGTATCATTGTGTGCTTTCTGTTTAGTTTTGGCAATAAGCAAGCCAAAAAGATAAAATGTATTTGCAATAACTGAAAGGAAAACTATGAATAGAGGAATTACCATACCAGTTGAAATGATCTGCTCTCACATTGTGAGACCAGCTGTTCTAGCCTTCATCATTTGTACGTTTGCGGTATGAAGGGTGAATATACCCCATTATTGGAGCTGTGCACAACCTAGCCTGACCTAAATGCCAAGAAATAAGCAAGTGAGAGTGAAGCATCAGTGGCAAATTGGAATCTAAGGCCTTTTGTGCTTGTTAAATGGTGGAATGATTATAATTGGAAAAAGTGATGTGCATTAGTTCTGAGTGAATGTACAAGAAATGACAAGCGTGTAACTTAATGATTACTTCACAACACCCAGGACTGCCTTCTAGTCTTGCACTGAGAGGCTGAGCCCTACAGCAGAGAAAACTGCATGTCTTCTCCTGCTATTCATGGGCATCCTCCACAGGTCACATGGAAATAACCCTGAAGTGATAAGTCTCGGTTTAGGAAGTCTGCTGCTTAAGCTTATATAAGTCATTGTGACAGAGCATTTTTTTTCTCTCTCCACAAGCCTTTGTCTGTATTAGTAGCAACTGGGCAGAGTCCAGCTTTAAATGAAAACATACACTCACTGTTTATTCTCACAGGTAGAAAGCATATTCACAATCAACATCTTGACTTGCTTGACTACACATCATTTAGGCTTTATTATTTTTCCTGTTTTCATTCTGCAGATCATCATGATGGTAGCAAAAAAAAAGCCAAAAAACTCCAGTAAAACATTAGTCCAAACATACTAATGAATAATTTCAAGTGAATAAGAAAATTAATAACTGCAGATTAATTAAACTTCTTTTTACAGCTGGCAGAAACTATTTCCCAGGATACTAGAAATTCAGTACAATTAATTTTTCTTCATGTTAAAATAATTTCTGTCTACAAAAAGCATTGCCAAGAATTTCCTGGATGATAGGCATGTGCTTTATGGTAGGCTCATATAAAGATTCAGGGTTAAATGCTCAATGAAAATGTATAGTACATAAATCTACACACAGAAGTGGCAGGCAGAGTGTCAAGAAGCAATCATCTCCAAAGTCAGTTTACCCTCACAACAGGGGCCTTGTCACGGTCAGAGTTAAACAGGCTCTGGATAGGACTGAATTTCTGCCTGCATAAAAGAGGCAGAACTGGGGAGTTTACCAGGACATTGGAACTTCACAATTAAGCAATATAACTAAACAAACCAAGCCTAGTTACTTTTCATAGGGAAGATCTTGAAACTCTTTAAAAGCAGTTCACCAAAAATGATTTCACAAATTTTTTTTTTTTTTACTGATGTTCGTTTATATGTTACTTTCAATATGCTGTCTTTTAAATGGGAAGAATTCTCATATTCTCAAAGTAAATAAGACTTGGTTTTTCATAAATGAAAAGTTGCAACCCCCTTCTATATCACTAGCTGAAGTTCTTTGGAAACTGCTGAAGGTGCTTAGCTGAACAAGTATTTTTTTGACATATTATGATGACAGAGGTCTCAATATTAAACAAAAATATATAAAAGGTGATCTTTAAAAAAATAAAATTGCTAATATAATTTCTTTACTCTTGTTTAAGATAGATATTGAAGCTCTCATAAGTCAAGAGGTAACCCTACCGTAGACAAGCCAGAAACAGAATGACTGCTGTAAGTAACACATGCACCAAAAGTCCCTAATCTTCAGGTCCCAAACAGGGACTTAGAATAACTCTTTATGTTTTTCTAACTCTCACAACAGAAGAAAATGCAGTCCTATTTATATGTAAGAACCTTTCTTGTTTCTATGAAGGAATGTCCAAGGAACCTGTAAAAATTCCAAAGTAAGGAGTAGCTACTACTGCCTTCTTACTCCAGATACATCAACCTTACAGAACAGCCTAGAGGTTCCCAGTCTTGCCCCACATTTTCCCATGCAATGTTTGGAAAGACAGAAAGATGGAACATCAGGGAAAGAGCTGTTCTCCCTTGTCCTCTTTCATTAGTAATGTTCATTTGAATATGATTTACTATGGAAAAGGATGTTAATAAGAAATGCTTTTTTACATTTATTAGTGGAGAGATAGCCTGACAGTTGGGAAGGAGAATGTATCATAAAGAAGATAGTGCAGGTAATATCCTGTATATTGAGTCTAATCACCCATTTAAAGTTAAAACAGGAGTTGTTAAGAATGTAGTGAATCACACTCTAATGATTAGTGATGAGAATCACCTAGATAATGAAATTGGTATTGAGAAACAGATTTTTCGGCAGGATGATTATCCTGCAAGATTGATTAAAAGGATAATTGTAGAACAATGTAACCTTTTCCATAATTATAGCACTGAACTTGTTTAAAGCCATTTGTCATAACAGTGTGGCTCTGCCATATCACAAAGAGACTGACCACTGATTAACACGGTATTTTATTACCTTCCAGGAAAGTGAGGTAGTACCACACCTGTACATGGTAGTTTCAATGTCTCTGCATCAAAAGTTAAGAATATTGTAAAACCACTTGAAGCAGTCAGAACTATAAAATTCCACGGGGTTGCACATTTCTAATTGCTGAACCTCAAAGATGAGTTCCATCCCTTTTACTGTGAGGTCCCATGAGACTAACACTATAGCACTTTCTCACTGGTACTGGCATGTTTACGAGATGAGACTGTTTTTCAACATTTGGCACAGCAAAAGAAAACATCAGAAAGCTTAAAAATTGTACTCAAAGAAGTTCTAAAAGATCTGCAGCTGGAAATGCTAAAAGTTACAGTATTTGAGATATGATAGAGCAGGGCAAAGAAATAATTTTTTTTGTTTTGTGTCATTTGTTGGGTTTTTTTCCTTTATTATTCTAATGAGTAATTTTAAGTAGCTTCAGTGAGAAATTCTTGAAGATTTTTAAAAACATTTCAGCATTCTTTACAATACAATTAAATTTTTCAACATTTTAGCCACACATTCAGGTAGTAAAGTTTTAACATGGGGGAATCTTTTCAGCCTTTAACAATGATGAAATTTGGCAGCAGGTTTATCAAAAGAAGCAAACAAGTATGATGATGCTGACATGAATGTGAGCTACAGCATTTAGAGTGAAGAAGTAAAATGTCTAGTATCCACAAGTAAACTTAGTAATGCTTTCTCCACAGACTAGATTTTCTCAGACAGTTCTGTCAGTTTACAGGTAGATTTCGCCCTTAGCTTTGTTATGACAGAAGTGCTTAGTTTTGCTAGTTCATGTGAGGCCTTTTAAATGAACAAAGCCAAACCCACAGCTCCACACAAGATAACACTCATGGGATGTGTATGAGAAACACTCTCAGACATTAAATAGCTGTGAGTTAAAATGCAGCCAGAGAGGCCCAGGGGAGGGCCTTCACTTAAACATCTTTCTCAAGCAGACACACTACCAACACCAGAACAAGCTCAGTTTTTTAAAGCTCCACAAATGAAAGTTCCTCAGCCACTCTGCTTAACTAGCACCAGCACTTGGATACCCTCCTAGTGAAAACATTTCAAGCAAGTTTAATATTATAAAGAAGAATTCTTTCCCTAGTTGTAGGATGCATCTGCTTCCCCTCTCACTTCTCTTTTTACCAGCCTAAATAACTCAGTCCCCTCAACCTCTCATCTTAGGTCAAGTATAAGAGGTCCTTTACTTGTAGGTCCTCTACTGGATCATGTCTTACATTTCGATGTCCTTCTTGCACAAGGACAGCCCCAGCTGGATACAGTATTCCAGATAATGCCCAACCTGGGCCAGGCAGAGGTAGATAACCTACTTAATTCACTAGCTGTGTTTCTCCTAATGTAGGCAAGGGTGCATCTTACATTACTTCCCATATGCACACACTGTTGGTATCCCTCATATTCCCAGGGATGTTATGCATTCAGTTGGGTTTCAGTCTATTCTAAGACAAAGAGTTACTTTTCTTCAAGTGCAGAACTGTCAAAGGTTTCAAGGTTTCTGTCAGACCAGCCTTCCAGCTCCTCACTTCTACTCAACTGAAGCTTTAATGGATGGGATTATCATTTCCTACTTGTCACTTAGTGTCCTTAGCAAATTTGCTGAGTTTTACATCATCATCCAGCTTGCTAATGTAGACTTTGAACTCTATCAACCTCAGCATCAACCCTCAAGGTCATACTGAGGTTTCATCTTAAAGTTTCATATATTGTTAGGGTTTCTTAAATTTGCAATTTGAGATAAGATGAACACACTGTGGTATCATAAATCACAGTTTAACATTAAAAAATGTGCCACTAATCTATGGGTTGATCAGATGTGGAGAGGTAGGGAAAGGCAGAAATATCTTGACACCTCTATATTTTGGTCAACCCTAACTATCAGAGATGCAGTTTTCATTTAAGAATGATCGTCTGTTCTTCAAGAAGCTCTAACAGAGTAAATGCAATGCTTGGTAATACACTATTATTCTATTGGGCCATTATATTTCAAATTTTTAGGTACCATTTTGTGCTAATATATAGGATATCAATTCACACGTGAGTAGATGTGATGGAGAAGAGCGTATATGGGCTAAGTTCTTCCTTCTCCTCATGTTGTTCTAGCCTGCAGAATAATAATTATGGGAATCCACCATCTGGTGAACATATGTAAGGTTTGACTCAGCCCAGGGAGAGGACGATAAGTGGCCTACTTCAGGTGAGTAACTGTAGGGCCTCTAATCTGTCCAAGGTAATGACAGATTCCTTCCCTCCTCCTGGAGCAGGCAACAGTACATTAGGGGGCCAGCAAGAGACTTTATTTGTTTTAACTCACCTAGGGCTCTTGCATTCATTTGTGGAAGCCAGCAGCAGCAATTCCAGATGCTAATGAGTAATGACATGGCAGGAGGAAATGTGTGGCACACAGAGTGTGGCTACGCACCATTTGACATGTGCTGAGCTAAGATGTGGGAGCAGCCTGATGGCAGCAGCTCCCGCAAGGCCTCCCACTAGAGCCATCTGATGGATGCTGCTGGAGCGGGAGCAGCCCCTGCCGCTGCGTAAAGCTACCAAACGCGCTTGTGGCACACGAGAGTAAAAGATGATATAGGCCAGCAAGAAATCAAAAGAAATACAAAAAAGGCATATTGGCTCATGCCTGTGGCCAAACCACATTGCTAATAGTCTAAATACAATCCGTGACTTTGCTCTCTCACATTTGGCATTTAGACACGGAACAAAAGTTAATTAAAAAGTCAAAAAAAAAATTCCAAACAGTTTTTTCGGCGCAATCCATTCCAGGCATGTGCCTTTGCTGACTTTACATTGGAAGTGTCTGGCATCACACGGTAGAAGAAAAAGGCACAACCTGTTCCATCATTCACAATGAGAAGGATGTCTTGGAAGGGCTGGTTGCTGAAAGAGAGGACTCTGAAACTAGGTAGTGGAGACTGAATTAAAAGCCAGGACAAGATAGCCTTTTTGCTTACATTGGTTTGTGTGATTCATACTTCTAATGATTCCCTCCTGCTGAAAAGTCCTGGCTGCCTGGTGTTTTTGCTCAGCCATCTCCATCAGTTTTACATATGGATTTTACTGGAATGAGAGAATTACAGCAAGAACAGGATTGTTTTTATTTCACAGGTGATGAAGAACAACAGTAGAAAAGTAGTTATGAAATCTTATTTTGTGGTCATCTCTGCTGTGTGAAATTTTACACATCTACCTCAGACAATGGGCAAATTTTTGCCTTAAGATTTTCATTATGTTTTTCAAGGGATGAGTGAAATTACTTGGTTTTTCATTCATTCAGGGTATCAGCTTCAAAGGTTAAAATACAATGGAGCATCCCAGAATTTTCTGTGTAGATACAGATAGCTCTGCAAAGACTACAGTACAAAGATACAGATTCGTAAAGCTGACATTTCTTTTTTTAAATGTGCATGTGGTGATGGAGGTTCATTTCTCCTGAAGCAGATGTGTGAAAAATATTGCAAGACTTTTGTAGCACAAAAGTGAGAATTAATTTCAGAGCTCTGACAGATCTAAAAGCCCCTAATATTACAATTTGTTAGGGAAAATAATCCAATAGCAGATTCAGACAATGTGAAAAAATATACAACACATATTTGGGCTGAAGATCTTATACTGCTTTACAACTTTGGTTCTATTGTCACTTAGAATAAAATCAGGGGGAAAGACCTTGAGAGATAAGCTGCTTATTTATTTGTTCCTGAAGCTTTGATAGCATGTAGGTTACTGTGTGATCTTTATAAACTCAGAGGTGCTAAGCACAGCTTGTTTTTGAAAGTCAATGCCAGCAAGAGACAGACTTTTTGCAATAACACCCGGTGAGCTGTGGCACTCTTATATACTTGTCTGTGCCAAATCCTTACCTAGTCTATATTAACGGAGTTCTTTTGACTTCATGCTGGGGATTTGGCCCATTATCCATTTCTTGAATATGTATATCCAACTAGGACACACATACTCAAGAAGATATTTCTCATCTTCACGCTCACCAAAATCCGAACTCTTTTAAACTAGAAATAAAGCCAGTAATCCCTTCCTTTTCCTAAATCTTACAGGATAGAGGCTGATCAGATGAGAAAAGCCCCTTTTTTTATTTTTTTGAGGATCTAATAGAGCAGGTAGATAGTTCTAAAAGAAAAAAGGAATGAATGTGTCAATTGCCCTAATTCCACATGCAAACTGACCTCAGATAATTTGCACTCTCAAAAAGGATACACTACTTTAAAATAAATAATGCAATAATCCTCATCAGCAGCATACACAGAATCAGGTAGAGGACTTACTGAAAAGGCATTTGGGGTAAACTTCTACTTGCATTATCCTACATCCTTGCAGACTTATAAGTGATTCAGATCCAGAAGTACGAAAGGAATCCAGCACCTGAGCTCATTTCCCCTATGCCAACATGGGTCCCAGGACCCAGCAAGGGACCTCTCCATTGATCCGTAGCTTTGCCCTGCTAGAAGGTTACAGCATGATTTTAGAAGAATTTCACTCTCATAGAAAGTTGTTACCCTACATGAGAGATGATTCCAAAATGCTGCAGCTTCTGCAGAGAAATAGAAACATCATGATAAGGGCTCATGCACGTGCATGTGACTTGGATGATTCATTGGTATGATAAGATGTGATGACTGGCAAGGTTGGGAATACCACAACCTAACCTATGCCTTTGCCTTTTAATTTTTTAATAGATCCTTTTTCTCACATTTCTCCTAAATGAGTCCATTCTTCCAGTCTGTGCATCACATGGCATTCCAGAAACATGATATTAATGCTTGAAGCCCCAGCCAAGCAATGCATAACCTAGAGGTTTGTGTTAAACACATTGTTTCTGTACCAAAAGCAGGTCGACATGCTGCACCATGCAGGCTGTTTATCTTTGATTTTTCTGTCCTATGAACGAAACAGTGATTTAGTTGTATAATGGAGATGCAGTTACCCAGAAGGAAAGCACTTCTACTAATGACATCAAACACTGGCATAAACACACAAAAGACACTGTTTCTGCTTAAAAATATTATTTTACTTCAGACGGGTAATACTGTCTCATTTTTCTCTTCTTTATAACTCAGTGATAGATTTCATGAAAACAAAGCAACTCTGTAAGCACTTTTATAGCCAATGAATTGAGGAAAATGGGAGGTCCTGTCCACTAATTCACTTTAAGTCCAGAGTGCTGGCAGAATGGCAAGTACAAGAAAAGATTTCAAAAACCCACAGTCCATAAGGCAGTACACTTTCTGTAACACTCCATAATAAAGAAAACTAGCTGTCCACATAGGTGTACAAGAATTTTTTACTGCAGAACAGCCATAGTATGTGTCCATCCTCTATGCCACTTCCCACATATGCTGATGGAGAGATTTAATACACAAATCTTATTTCTAGGAGAATTCCTCTGAAAACCAAGTTGTATATTCTAGATTTTAAGTCATGAAGCTTTTACTTCCACTGTCTTCTATTATAAACTTGAGCTGTCTGTTGTACATGTACACCAGCATTCCCTTGTTACCAGTGGCAATGAGTTTCTCAGCTCCATAATTTTTTTTTTTAGCTAGCATTTTCCCCTATTTCCCCTATTTTAAATTTCCCACTGATTATTTTAATTTAATATTCCATTCTTATTAACACAGAAGATGTCCTTAAAAAGGTATGCAACACAAAGGATGATCTAAAAGAGACATGTACTTAAGAGTAGCTGTATTGTACATACCTTCATGTCTTTTCTAGTGGTTTTTTTTTCTGTCTGCAGTTAACAACTCATGTTTTTCTCTTTCCCTACACAAGCATGTTTCAACTAAACTTTGCGTACCTCTACAGGCCCTCTATTCTTTTCAGTGTTGACACCAGACCCAAACTTCCAGATCTGAGCATTGTAAGACAAATGAGACAGAGAGCTCATTTTTAGGAAGGATTTCTAAGCTCTTTGGTGCACCTCTTATTCTATTCCACAAGAATCCCTAACAAGCTCCCTAAGAAGATTGAGGGGACTGACCAGTCCCCTCCAATCTTATCCTATATTCTCCACTGATAGTTAACTAGAGTGTGCATGAATAGTTCTTTCATCATTCTCTTTAGAGAGGGTATTGGTTTGTGAGCAGTATTCCATCTGGTACAACAATGTCTACTGTTTTGATATTTCTTTATTTCTCCAGTGGAATTCTCTGCAACAAAGTTTCTGGAAATAACTGAACAACAAAATCTTCTATCAGGCAACAAAATTTGATTTTAACAGTTACTGCTTGCATCTTTGTTTTACTCACTCTATCTTCCTATTTTTCCAACTTGTAAAAAAATATAAAATTTTATAAAAAAACTTGAGGCACCTCTTACACATTTCCTTAGCATGAAAACCTTCTAGTTAATTGCTGATTCATAACAATACTTTGTCTTTCTGCACAAATATTTGTTTCTTCTTCAACAAGGTAACTTTGATCAACAACTCTTGAGAGTTCACTTTAGCATTTCTGATAGGGCAAATCTCATGTCTGTGAAATACCCTAGTTTGAGACTTGAATTTTCAAGCACTGGATTAATGAGCAGCACAGTCTATAGGCTCACATTTCATCTAGGCCTACGCCAGCACCTGGCAGTGTTTTGGAGAAAGGAGCCTGAAGATTCCCTGTCAAAGTATCACTATTTGCCTCAGTGTGCTGGGAGTGCTCAGCAGTGGCTATTCCCTCAGAACAAACTGTCACACAATTAAAAGGAAATGTGAAAATCACAGAAAGGAAAAATATTAATATTTCAAAATCTAATGTCAAAGAAAGTATGGTAAGCCAGCCTGTACATGCTTTTTGCAAACTGTTATTTGGAAATAATTATCAAAAGAGATTGTTTGAGTCTTTTCTTTTAGCCTTCAACTCAGCATGACCATGTGTGAAATGATCCATCAGATTTCATCAAAGTTAAGAATCCCATATGGCTAGTATTCCAACAGTTTAAAACTTCCCATGATTCAAAATCCGTCTACACTGTTCATAAAGAAATGCTTCAGTTAGATTACAACTTGGTTGTTCAGTATAAATAGCACCAGTCCTTCCTGAGATGCTGGATGAAAGTTTAGGCTTTGTGAGATGCTCTGTGTTGCCAGGCCCATCAGGTCCTGAGCTTATTCCTTTGAAACTGAGCCCAGGCAGGGTCAATATATCTGAGCTATTTGTTTGACGGTAACATCAGAATAACTTTTTTGGGCCCTAACTGTAAATGCCTGTTAATTTGCTGGAATAGCCCATAAATTTGAATTATTGACTGTGTACATAATATATACACACTTTGCAAACAAGCATTTCTAAATATTAACCATGCTTCTTTTTTTTATCCAAATGTGGTGTGAGGTTTGGATTTGTGTTATTTTCAGTGCAATGACTATTGTTTTCAAAGGTAACCTGCTCTTAAAAAGCTCAAATGACTTCTCGTGTTTTCAGTTTAATATCTAGTTGTTTAAACTTCCCTATCTAAAGGCCCTCAGATGAGCTGCACTGGAAACCTGATTTTGAGAAGTTTTTTTCATATCTCTTCCATGCTAAAATTTCAGAATTTGTGTAAGAAAATATGCTCCTGAGTATGCTGTATTTCAACCTAGTTTTCTCAAAAAGAGCAATATTTTACAGTACTCTACAATACTCTACGAGAACATGCATATTGTACAAGACAGTGTGCAGACCAGCCACTTGAGACCCAAGTCTTCCAGAGGTGGTGAAGATACAGAATAAAGGACATAAAAAACCAGTAAATAATTCAGGCATTACAGCTCAATATGTTACAAAAGTTTCATTTATCTAGAGAGGAAAACTTTCACCCAGACTCAATTTCTACACCTCTCCTTCAAGGCTTAACAATATTTTCCAACAACACAAAATCAATACTGCCATTAAACATATTACTTGCATTATGTAAGTAACTTAGACTCAAATGAGTAGTAATTGAAATGACTGAATATTTCACCCACTAAAATGGCTGTGCTTAGTATTGCTTATATCAGACTGACAATGCATATTTGTTGCCTTGAACTCTCTCAGGAACATGTGGGACCATTTTTGCAGATTATAGAATAGTATCCCTTTTGTTTCAAAAAATTTCAACTACAATTAGCATAGGAACTTTAAAAATAACATGTGAAAGATGCTGACATAAATGTTCTGCTCTGAATTGTGCATTTCTTCAGCAGACTTAGGTGAAATGTGATATGAACAAGGTACTTTAAGATGAAAAGACCTTGAAATAAACAATATATGTAAATTCCATGTTTTGCAGTAGTGGAAAATGCAAAAACATTCACTTTTTAAAAATACAAAACAGAACTATTAAAAGCATTTTAATTCTGTACATAAAATTAATATACATTATTTCCCCTCCTTTTCCACCACTGATATTTATCTCTTCATCCAGATTTAGAGTAATAAGGTCAGATATTAAATGGCTAGTCTCCAGACAGAACAATGAATATGACACTATTAATTAATTAATATTAGAATATGATATAATTAAAGATGAACAAGAACAACAACAATCCTTAAGACTGCCTGTTGTAAATTTTTATTTCTTTCTCCTGGAACTGTTTTCCAGGAGAAAGAAATAAAAATTAAAACAAATAATAATTGCAAGAACCATGGTTTAAGTCTCTGTAAATCTGAAAAACAGAATGCCAAAGAAAACACAAATTTAAAATGACAAGATTATCATTAACTGCAGATTATGTGGTATTAAAATACTTTCCAAATGTCATTTATTTACAATAATCTCTCCTATGTTATTACACTGAGTTAGGAGTCCTATTTTCCAGTCTCACTTCTCTTGCGCCTCCATTTCTGGTTTCTTATCTGAAAATGAAGATGATACCCAAGTGCTACCTTTGCAAAGGTGTTATGAGGGTTAGATAAGTACCATCTATAAAGCCCTTTGAGATGCTTAGATGAAAAGCTCTGTAAGACACAAGAAAAGCCCTCTGTAAGTGCAGTATTTTTACTGTAGTTCTTACTATATTTATTTGTTTACTCTCCTCTAGAGAACATAATTCTGAAGAGATTTACATTTGAACTTTGGAAGAATTCTGTTATCTGTCTTTCGAATTGCTCTTAAGGGCTCTGTAGAGGAAAGGCAAATGCTCACAAAAGCACACTCAAATCTTTCCGAAGATCCCATTCTGCAGGATATTCAGTGTTTCTTGAGCAGCACAGAGCACTCTCAGCTGACTGCACTCATCACAATTGCAAAATTGGGCCTTGGATTTCAGGTGCCAGCCTTCCTAGGAGCAAGAATCCCAGCAGAAAAAGAAATGTAATTCTACAATTCCTTCTCAGTTCCTTGTTATCTGTTCACAGATCAGGTGGGCAGAAACAGTTATTGAGCCCACTGCCCCGGTGCTCATCAGAACACTGATGTACTCCACAAAGTACAGAGAGCAGGTCTTTTTACTGCCACTGATGCTGCAAAACAGAGTGCCCATGGGTCACTGCAGGTATTTTTATTGCATTGCCAGACATTATGGACAGATTGAACATCCAACTGCCTTATCATAAGGTCATTTCTCCCTTTGATTTCTTAAAAAAATAAACTTAAGGCCTTTCAAACTGTTTTATATGGAATTTTAATGCTATTCCTGTCCTGAAGAATGAGAGTGTGGAAAGTGGCACATGGGTGAGAAGGAAGGACGGATAAGTAGGAAAGGAAACTGGCAGCAACTTAAAAATAAGAATAAGAGACTCAAAACTTCCCTCCAGTGATATACTATTTTAGAACCTAGTCTGGTAGCCTTTGACCAGATATTTTCTGAGGTGGCAATGGAAGACAAAGGGCTTCCAAGAAACCTCAAAACTAATACCAAAACTAAGCAAAAATACCCCTGTAATAACTGCATCATATGGGGAAAGAAGCAAAATGTTGGCTTTGGTCTTCTGAGAGTATCTTAAAAGACTGAGCATGCCATGAAAATCATTGCTTCAAGTTTTTCTTGAAGAAAAAATGCTCATTCCTGAGGTTCAGTAAACCAACATAGCTAAGACGCATTATTTTCTCCTTAATTTCAATGCACAATGAGACTCTTTTTCAAAGAAGTTAATATACTTATAATAGACTTCCAATTTTACAGAAACAAAATGTAGATTATACTCTGAGTTTTCTCTTCAAAAATGTCTTGTGGAAGAATGCCACACAGCTTGGAAATATAGTTGCATCAGAAGTTATCATTCATGCTAGAGCAGAGTCATAGGACACAGTGAATGTCCATGGCCTCAAGTATCAGGGAAGATGAACAGCATATGCAGTGGCTTTTCGGAGTGGTTTAGTGTTGGGGTTTTTTGTTGGTTTTCCCTCCATTATCCAAATTAGCAAGAGCATTTCTGTGTCTTAAGGCAGCACAAAAAACCAGAAAAGTTTCTTCCTACACTTCAGCTGAGTTTTAGGTGATTTTTTCACCAATACAGAAATTGTTTTTCTAGATCAATCCTGGTTCAACAATGCTCTTATTTCAGCTCTGTACATTATTATGCTTTGTTTAAGGTCTGATGGATCAAGGATTTGTGAGAAAGTGGAACAAATGAAGCTTGCAATGCAGGCAGTAAAATTTAAAATTGTCATAAATTAAGATTATTAGTAGTAGAAAATTGTTTAAAAGTTGAGTTTTAAAAAAACTTGTAAATTCATTATGTTTAATATTTGCTTCAAGTTCCCCAATTTGCATCCTTAGATTCTCACAGGCTTATCTGAAAATCCACTACTTTGATGCAAGTTACTTCTTTTATACATCTCCATTGGTCATTTTCCCCACTTATAATCTAATTCCACTGTGAGAAAGGACAAGAGAATTTGAAAGGAAACAAACCAAAAAAATAAAAAAAAGAAAAAAGAAACCTTACATAGGCTTTGTTTATTTCTTTGGGATATAGATGCTAGTGAATAAGAAATGTGGAATGTGAAGTCATTGCAGTCAAAAAACACTATTCACTCAGTCAATCAGGAAGACACCATCCACCTGTGTACCTGATGAGTATAAAAATGAAACTTCAGCAGGGAAAATTGAAAATATTGTTAATCAGATCCTGAAAATTAGAAACATCTTTACTTATGGAGTTTATATGTGATTAAAATCTCTGATTTCAGAAAAATATATAGCTGACAATAACAAAGTAATTACAGTCACTGCTTCAATATTGCTGTATAAATCATCAAGATTCAACCTACAGTAGTAATAAAAAATAAATTATATTTGGCTTGGTTCATTACTGCTGAACTAATAAAATCTAATGAATTTTAAAAAATCCTGAATGTAATAGTTTTATAAAAATAATTTATGAAAGACTTCCTAACAACATATCTGAATACAATACATAAAAATTCTTTATAAAAATAACCTCATCATGAGCAATTATTTTAATTTTATTCCATTCCTCATAGTATTTTTGCCCAACATGTGTTTTCCTCATTGAGTTCCTCTTCATAATTCAGATTTCCTTGATTTAGTAAATGAGACAGGAGGAGTAGTTTATTAACATAAATATTAATAGAATTAGATTCATTCTGAAAAAAGTTCTATGATCATGTGCAATATTACTTCTCAGAGCAGAAAATATAGAAAACTGTACCATAAAATATCCCAAAGCAAATTTCATTCTCTACCTATTCCTTTACAAGAAAACTTAATTTCCCCACCAAAGCTGCATGGTAAATGCAAGAAATCAATGTAGGGCTCTTTTGAGTAAGTCTCCCTCATTAACCAGGCCTATCTGCAGTGATAGAAAATGTGAAGATACATTCACGTTCTGTAATACCAGCTTTAGGTGAGATTGCTCATTTAAATGTTTTCTTCAAATCCTGCATCAGATCAAGCTGCCTGAATACACCTGTTTGATCAATAACACAGTGGACACATCAGCCTACAAAAATAAGATTTGTGCTCAGTTACAGCCAGCTGGAGCTTTGCACCAGCTTCAGGATATGATGTTTTGCTAAGACTGAAGCCCTCCACCTCTGGTGCTGGCAGGAATAGGCCAGACTATCAATCCATAAAATAAAATGATGAAGTTAAACCCTAAAGGTTTTCCCACTGGTCATAGTCTCAGGAACTGGTAACAAAGTGCTCAGATGTTCCACATGTGTTGGACAGCATTATGCAAACTGCCTTTCTGATGTTCCTTCATAGATAACATCACTGTCACAAGAAACAGCTTTATCTTAAGTATTTCAGAAGAAAATAATTGAGCTTTGAATGCAGCTGGAGGCTTGGTACAGTAAACAGTGTAGAAATGCCTCCAAAATATACATGTCAATTCCCAAAATTCAGTTGAAAACCTGAAATCACAGATGATAATTCAAGCTCTCAATGGGAGAAGATATGATTAACTGCTTTGACACTAAGTAATCTGCTATTTAGTAATGCAGATTTCATAAGAATTGCCAGCATTATTAATGGTAATTCAATTATAATTGAATTTTTAAAAAAAATTCAAGTTAGTTGACAAAATTTTGGTTAAATCTAAAAAAAAAAAAATCTCACGAGACAACGTTATGGAGGGATGCCAAAAATCTGCATTGGTCTGCAGGGGATAAAACCACCAAATCATTTAGAATTAGCTGGAGATGATATTTTGTAGAGGAAATTAATCTCTTTTTTCCTGCAAGAAAATATTTAGAGAACCTTTGGATTAAGTTAAAGTAGAGAGAGGATCGGCCTGTGTTCTGTAACCATGCATTTCTGCATCTCTGGAACAGGTTATTTCCCAGTCCCTCACTGACACCTAGTCCAGGATGAGGGAAAGATCAACAAACAACAGAAAAGGGAATAAAATCAAGTGTTTAGGAGACCAGTGAGAAATCCAAGTCAATGTCACAGGCCTCTGCTGTGCAGAGCTCAGCAAAATCTGCCTCCCTGCCAGCAGATGGGCAGCAAATTCCTGATACCCATTAGTAAAAGAAGCAATTTCATTCTATCAACCGTGGTAAATGGTATCCCATTATGATTTCTGAAAGGACAGACAAAGCATGAAAACTCTCCAAATGTTCTATATGAGAAGGATACAACTATTCCATACTTCCTGGAATATTCAAAATTAAAATGACACATGTCACATTCAAGTGGCCATTGCCATAAATGCTGTATATCATATATACCATATATGAAAAACCCTTGAGTTGCAGCAGCAAGCAGCAGAAGAAAAAGGAAAGAAAAATTCCCGAATATAAGATTTTTGGACTAATGGTGGAGTAGTCACTCTCTGTAATATCTAAATACCTCAATAGTGTTTGGTAAGGTTTTAGAGCGAAGAAAAGGGTGTTTGAGGAGTAACTGTCCCTTAGTAGCATGTGTCTCATTTACATTTTTTCCTTAGATAAAGATTATTAATATATCAAAATTTATCAATGGAGTGCACCATTAAGTTGTGAAGGCTCATTCTCTCAAACGCCGCTCTTAATGCAAATATGGACTGGGCATATACTATGAAATATATCCTTCTATTTAAGAACGTGAATTTACACACATGCAGAAATATTCACGTATCTTTGCTGTAAACTACAAAAACCTTACAAAACCACAGCATAATCTGGGTATATGAGCACCTACTTTGCTGTTTAACAGAGATAATAGAAGAGTTGGAAGCAACAGGATCAAGGGAATTAGAGGAAATGCTCATTAAAACAAATTTAAAAGGTCTAATGATTAAAATATTGATTAATTAGCCAAACATTGATTAACAGTCACACTTTATCAACTACAAAGGTTCTAATTACTGCACCATTATTCCATAGATTGACCTGCTCTCTCTTGTCACTTACGATGAAGAACAATTTTTATTAAGTGGGTTTTGGATTTTTGACCTGTAAAATTTTAATAGGGAGTGCAAAGAGGGTGTCGTGTGTGGTTTGGCATTTTAGTCACTGAGGGACTCATAGTTACTGTCTCTACTTAACCAAAGGCACAGAAGTGCAAGAGGGATGTGAATACTCAGGGATTAAAGCCCTCCCACAACTTCCCAATCACAAGAGAGAGAGAGATGCATTCAAAACTGCTCTAAGACTTCAGTGCAAGGAGAAACTCTATGATCCTTAATTCTATTGATGAATAACAACAAAGTGTTCCTACTAATGAGAGAAATCCTGTTTGTAAAGATATGCAAAAATTTAATGGCGAAATATAAAATTGAAATCTCTTCTAATTCCTGCACCTACTCCAAAGCAACCCAGCTTAGCCTGGAGAGTTAACCATTTCACTATTCACATAAAAACAAAATAAAACCAAATAAAACCAAAACAAATAGATAACTCCCCCCCCCCCAAAAAAAGAGCAACCCACTCCCCCCAAAAAACCCCAACAACAATAAATCAAAGAGTAGCTCTAGAAGTTCACCTACCAAAATACTTCCTGCTACAGCAATCTAGATCTCAGAAACTGCCTCACAGTTGAAAAATATTTCCCAGAAAATTTATGGATGTCTTACATGAGACTATCTTGCTGATTTCAATAACTGTCCATTTAAATCTGTTGATGTAGCGTTTAAGCCTTGCTTCACAAAAGAGAGAGGCTAATACACACACGGGGTTACACTCTCAATATAACTGTCTGAAAGTGATGGTCTGGATTTACTCCTGATGAGATCAGCTCTAAGGCCAGAAAGCAGATTTATAGTGTGAACATAAATGAGCATGGTGGAGGGGGACCTTTTTGATCATACATATGCTTGTCAGGCAAAAAGTGCTTAAGACCTCATTGCCAAATAAGCAAAAGCAAGTCTCGTACAGCCAGTGGAAAATGGCATGAGGAAGACAAATCCAAATAGATGCACCAGGCTGACAGCTCCAATAGCCAAACCCTGGTAAAAGACCAGAAAAAAAAATGGCATCCAGGGGCTAACAGTTTGATTTCCTTCAGACTAAAATTACTGGTTCTCAGAAGGGCAACAGTATAGAACTGCCTGTATCGTTTTTCAGCAGCTTCAAGGAAAAAGAGGAACTAGTGCCATGCCAAGGTCTGAAACTACCTCATATAGGTAGTCTGAAACTACCTCATTCTGCATATTGAGGAAATAAGTGCTTCACCCAGGTAGTGGTACTCAAGAGCAAGTGAAGGAATTAATGCTGTAGTAAACAGGTAGATGACCTTGGCCTTCCCACTCCATCCTCCTGTTACACTGTTCTATTTGAACCAAAACAATTCCTTTACTTCTACCCTCCACATCAGCAAACTAAAAACTATTTCATTTCCATTATATACCATATGGTCTCTTGATCTGCCTTCTTGATTTTTTACACCAGAAAAGCTGTTATATTTGTAATACAATTAGAACTTAAATCCACAAGACAGTTTGCAGCATAATCAGACAGGTCTGCCTGAGTGTTACGTTGCTGTGCCAAGGTTTATGGATTTTCTCAGGTTATTCAATGAGAGGGGGAAAAAAATAGCAGGGGGGGGACTTTCTTGAGAATCCTTCTTTCCTACATTCATACATACCCAAAATCAATACAGTAAGAAATTCCATGATAGGCCATCTAAAGGGTATTTTACACTAAAAGTCAGAAAAGTATCTCTCTTCTAGTTACATTACCTTGCTCTTCAGTGCCCCCAGAGCAATAGGAAGAGGCACAGTTTAATGACTACCACAGTGCAAGTCAAATCCTGGACTTGCTTTCAGTTTTGCCCATGCTGACCAGGCTGTGACAATAACACCAGAGAGGAGAATGGTCCCAAGGGGCCATAGAAAGTTCACCTCAACAAGACTTGGCTTGTTGCTGCTAGTCCACAAAAGTCTTCTCAACTCTTTAACACCATGATTGGGATTATAACACCATGATTGGGATTATAGCACCCTCTGGGCATCTTTGTGAGATTCACAGCACTACACAACCACTCCTGACTTGTCTTTTTCCCTTCATGATACAACTTTCCCAAGCTAACTTGTAAGGGACAGTTTTTGTGTACATTTTTGCTTTTGTACTTTGAGAAGGCACTATTTGCCCTGCCTGCAATGCAGTTCTTTGCACTAAGAACACAAGGATATGATCCTAATTGGAAAGAAACATGATGAAACAAGGGTTTAACAAACTGTCCCCTTGCCATTATCATGGGATTTGTAGTCCATAAGGTTGATTTTACTGTAACAAAGAAGTGCAACTATTGCTTCAGTACCTCAGTGAATCTCCAGTCAAGTGTGTTCAAGATTAAAAGTTTAAATCCCACATTTAATGAACTACTACCCACTACTTACAGGTAGCTCAAATACAAATGTACAAGCCTGTACAGAGCTTTTTCAAGATGTAGTAGAGCATATTGAATGCATAGCAAATTTAAGATAATGTTAAGGTACCAGAAAAACACTGAAAAACGTGAGCAATCAGCAAGAAAACCTATCTGCCCAACAGTGCTTCTGAAGAGATATATTAGTTCTTGTTTGAGGGTAAAAAAGAGGGTTGTGAAAAAGTTGCCTTAAAAAGAAGAAACCTTTTGATCATCAATAATAGGGGGAAAAGCCTTTAAGATTTAAATATATTTGTTTCATCTATAGATTCCTTCCTGACTGCTCACTACTAAGATTTTACTTCCTCCGCTATCCCCTTTCTCCAACAAGAGATTTTTTCACTCTTCACCTCATGATTTTGTGAGATCATCTAGTCTCCTGCTCTTCTATTTAGCAAGCACCTCCCTAATTAAGTTCTCCCCCCTCCAGCCCAAAAGCATCCTAACAATGAAATGCTAATGTGTTATGTGTACAGTAAGTATTTAGGCAGAACCTTTTTGATATTTGAGCATTTAGTCTAAAAACATCCCATTCTTGTGTGGGGTACTATTCTAGCAATGATGTCTTCACACTAACTGTAGTGATGCTTCTACAAACGTATTAATTTTCTGTATTTACATGTAACCCTATCCAACACCATTCAACTGTATCTGATTATGAACACTTGTCAGTGCTATTTCAGAAAAAAAAGTGCAAACAATACTGATTTATGTAATCTAAAAAGTAACAAAAATCCTGCAAATATGCTTTTTTGCCATGTTTCACAAGATATCAGAGCGATTTCAGAAAAATTTTGCTTAAAAACTTAAATTGAGGTAGCTCTACTGGTTTGATTTAGAGCAATTATTTTACAGACAAATAACAGAATCGGTGAATTTTTCAGCACTATTAGAAACTTTCTTTTAAATTCAGGTTGGCATTTCAATCGGTTCTATTTCCAGCTCCTATACAAAATGGTTGCTAGGAAAAAAACCCTATAGACAGAAGCAATCTAAGTGAATACTGTAGGCCACAAGACTGGTACAGGGTCCAGGACCTGCCTTCCAATCCAACAGCTGTGGCTACAGGCTCCTTTCCCACCTCCCATAAACTGCTGCTTGGCATGATAAATTCTCAGCGTATAGTTTATAGCAAAATATCTCCAGTTCCCTTTCATGTATTCTTTATCCAACTTCATTTCTTCTACTAACAGACACGGAAAACTCCATCTGGGGACCTTTAAGACTACTTTAATACAAAAATGGCAATTATTTTTCCTGCATACAAATGCACTATTTTAAAGGTACTAACTTAGCAAAGTAAGCTTCTGTTTCATGTCCTAATTATTTAAATATCTACAGTTGTGTTTCTCTTAAATTTGGTTCAAGCATGCTATGCTCTTCTTAATATCAATTTTCTTAATATTGTAGTCACTTTCAGGTTTAGGAAATGTTTGTATCTCAGGCACAATTAGGTAGATTTAGTTGCTGGAAGGAAATAGTTCAGTCCCTTCTTTAGAAAAATAAACATATGCATGCAAAAGCAGCATTTACACACATCTCTTCAAATAGACCCTGGTGAAACAGAGAATGAGTTTGATCCTTTTGTGTAGTGAGAACATAAAGCTTTATGTACCACTTAGGTCTTTAAAACATTGTTTAAGTAAGAGTTAAGCATAATTTTTTTCAGGCACTCTTCATGGGGTAAAATTTACTAACAGAAGGCTTGAATAACTTGAGCAGAGGGCAGTAGGGGCCACACAAAAGGAAGGAGTAGGGAATCATGCCTCAACATGGTAACTGTTGGTAAAGGTCAGCTTCCTGCCGACAATAAAGTGCAGCCACTGTATTTATCTGGCAGAGCCCTGTGACAATGGCTGGTAATCTACAGATAGCTTTTTAGAAAGGTTTGAGCAGTGGCCTTCACTCAGCATAACTATTATTCTCTAAAAAGTTTCTGTGCTCAGTTCTCATGTGCCCCAAACAATACAACACAGAAGGAACATCAGGACCCCATAAAATGATATTCAGTAAAAATATAAGCTCCAAACTACATTTTTAGGAAAATACCCATTTTAATTTTCAAGTTTTGTGGCTGGTAATGTCTAAAATCATATTTTCTACATTGTCAGTCGGGAACTCTCCCTGAAGGCAGTATTGTATAATCACTCAGATGAGATGCTGCAGTCATCTGCCCAAAAAATATATGCAAGAACTGACAGAAAACAAACAACAAGAGGGGCAAAGAAAACACAGACTGATCAAACCACACTCTGGTGTAGACAAAAAAATTGGCAATATTTAGGCTATTTGCCACTGTAAGCTAAATGTCATCCATCCTTTGAGTTATGCCATGGGTCTTTTTGCTCACAGTTGACTTAAGACATCTTTAACTCTGAACCCTCTAGCTTTTATCTGTTTGCTTTATAATCTCAGTGTTATCCAGATTTATTTTTTTAGCACGTACATCCATCCACCCAACCAGATGCACACATGGACAGGGAAAATAAGGAATTTTTTATCCTTATAGTATTTCAGCAGCATAATGGGAATAGACAGCAACTACTTTGTGTTACAAATTTGAATGTGAAAATTCAGAAAACCTCCTTGTATTAAAAATGAATTAACTGTGTGATTATTAATTGTGCATATTCCAATCCCTTTGTGCTGTACTGCATGTTTCTTGAATCTCATTTGAATCCTTTGGCTAAGTAATGTGTCAAGGGGGGTAACTAGCCTGAATGCCTGGGTTATTTAAAAAGCAGGACAGCACTTCCAGATTAGAATACCAATGAGTGGGGTTAAAAAGGCTCTACTGTAGTTGGAGGGCAGCTCTCAGTCTGAGTAGTACCTGAAAAGGACCTCTATGGACTAATTTTCAGAATCACATTGTAATGTGGGCTCATGTCAATCATCAGAACAGACAGCTTCATCCCATGATATAAACTAGTTATACATTCAAGAGCTGCCAGAGGATCTTCATTAAAAGGGACTTAGCATTAAAAGAAGAAGGTTGTTTTATTATAATACTTCAAACACAGTTTTTTGTTTTATATGTTCTCAGAAATATTTTTTGTTCTTCACAATATCAAAAAAAGTGCCACAGAAGCAGCAAAAACATTAAATATTCCAATTTTTAATGGGAATCAAGGTAGCTTTCTGGTTTAAGGCATTAAAATCATATACATTTTTCTAAATATATTCATGTATTTGAATAACAAAAAGAACTCTCTAGATGTAATAGGAGGATGTTTTTAATCTTTTGTGAGAAGGGATTTGCAGAGCTGACTACTCAAGGTACAATATCTACTGGCAAAGTATATCAGTGAGAGCTTTATATGTATAAATTTGTATAAAAGCTTTGGGCTATCCACAAGCTTCCAGATACCAGTTAGATATTACAATCCATGTCATTAAAATTTAATATGATTGTGTTAAGAAGAAAACATTAATAATATCCATGTAAGTAAATCATTGACACAGTAATCTAGTATTTCAAGAAACCTTAACAGGGGTTTATCAAAAAATAAATAGATAAATGTATCTATTTACTTATATGCATATCATTTCAAAGAACCTGATTTAAATATTATTTTACAAATCATGCAGCTTCTTCAAAGTAGCTGGGAGTATCTTGATCTAAAATTGCTGTTGCCTACCTTCTTCATACCAGGATAAATAGTTTATAGTAATCTAAGTGGAATTCTTCTCCTTTTGGAGAAGAATATAGTGTCCAGTCTAATATGTTTTCTGCTGTGCTTTTAAGCTATAGTACTCATACTCTGCATTATTTCCTGTCCTGAAAAGTGATCTCCATTTGCAGCCTTTTTCCTTTTTTTAAAATCAGCTCAAAAGTCTTCAAAAATAGGACACATTCTTAGTAATAGTAATTCTGAGATTTTCATTGTGCAGCTCTTTCCATTTTCTATTACCTTCACAATTATTAGCTAATTAATTATTAACAAGTTAATGAGTTTTTCTATTGCCCTCATTACCATAATATGTAACACCTCTCAAAAATTTCAAAATTCCACTTCCAAACTGCCTGTGAAGCAGGAAATATTGTGTGCCCCCCCTCTCCCCCCCAATTTTAGAGATGAGAGACAGCGGCACAAAGGATTTAATTTCTGTATGCACATTTTGTAACTAGGATAACATTAAAAGCTAATAGGAATGCTTTTAAAACAAAGTTATTTCAGTCATCGTTGGCAAGAAGATTAAGAAACCTGGCACAAAGAGACTTAGGTAAATTTAACAAGGTTACAGGGGAATCAAACTATTAATTAAAACTGAGATCTTCTTGTCTCCTATTTCTCTGGACAGACCACTAGACTTTCCATATTTATTTTTCACGTAAATCAGCTATGATGGGTTACAACAGTAACAGTACATGATATGATAATACAATATATATTGCATTTTTCAGTGATCCTCTTCAGATATTTCTCTGGAAGCAGTATCATTAAAAATGAGTTTCAAGAGCTTAGAAAACCCTCCCGGTGAGTGAGCTCTAGCAAACTCACATGAACCCAGGGATATCTTAATTAAAGTCTTTCTGATGCTTGAAGATAAAACAGACATAACAATTCTTTCTCTTTTGGGTTCTTAAAAGAACTCTTTTGAGGCCAGCTTCTCTCTCTCTCTCTGCCATGCTGAAGCCTTGAATTACACATAAACACGCACAAAATATCCACCTCAAAAAAATCTCTACAGAATGAGAGCATGACAATTACTTTGAAGTGCTAGCACCTTTGCTAGCCCCTGTCCTTGGAGCAGTTAGCGGTTCAATCTTTGATTTGGCCTTTATCACTGCCTAACAGGTAAATGGCATACCAATCTTCAGCCCAAAATACGCACATTTGGAGGACTTGTACAGCATAGTTCAAATCACTGGCACAGGGCTCTTTACAGCACTATAGAACCATGAAATTAAGGGAACAATGAAAGCCTGCATTGCTGCAGAAAATTATATATAAAGAATACATGGTGGCAATGACAGGATAATAAAGGACTTGCATACAAAAAATACTCAGTGGGACTGCAGCTGCTGCCGACCAACTGTTGGGTATCCATACCTCTTACTAAACTTGTGGAATCTCCAAACACCTGTACCTCCCAATATCAAGACTTAGATTAACATCATCTTGTATTCAGCATGCTTCCAAACAGGTACAATAGCTGAAAATATAAATCTTGTTTACATTATTTGACTCTACAGAGGGTATTGCAAGATGCTTCATGTCTCAGAGCATGAACAATTATTTTTTTAAAAAAGTCTCCTGCAGGGCTAGTCCAACTTTCTATCTTCGGTTTTGGTTTGTTTTTTTTTTTTTAGAAAAAACTACTATGCATTGTATAGTTCTATATCTCTTGCAGGAATTTGCAGAGCTTTTTCTGGATGATAAGCCTATTTATTACAAATTGAATTTTTATTTTTGGTAAACCATGCAGATGTGTGACAGATTCCCATCAAATTATACATCTGATTACCCTCGACACCTCATTTAAGGTGCAATATATTCTGTGCATTGTCTTCCTTTAAGCCAGTGCTCACCTTGTCCATCTCTCTGCCATTTTCAATACACTGATTACACCAACTCAGAGGCTTCAGAACTATTTAAAATACATAAACCCCTCTGCATGTGATTTCCAAAGAGGAAATCACATTTACTAGCAATACTAGTAAATTCAAGATTAAACACTATTCTTTTTAATTTGTGTTTTGTTTACATTTATATTGTAAAATGTTAATTCTGAAGGTAGAACTTCCAATGCCATTCACCTGTCATCCATGAACCATGTCTCTCTACTTATGGAAAGAGATGAGGTGCAGATATACAAGGTAACTATTTTGGACCTGGTGAACCGTTCTGAACACAAAGCAATCATATATATCTTTTATACCACCAGATTATATGATATTGTCTTCTAATTTTACCTGTCTGTGTCTTAATATTTTCAGGGTTATATTTAGCAGTTGTCATTGAAACCTGCGGTCAAAAACATGTGTAAAAATATATTATAGAAAAAAACCTATGCAATCCATCAAGTCTTAGACTGCAAGCAGACAGAGAACTTGGAGAGACTTGAATGAAAGAAGGTTATCAGAATTCTTTGGAAGGGATTTATTGACACCACTCAGAGTGCAACACTGGAAAAGACCTACACACTAATAAAAAAGAAATATCCTAAACTGCTTCTCTTTGCCACACTAATTTACCCAAGGTTTGACTTAGCTGATGGGTTTCACAGACAGACATGACAGCTAGAAACCATGGGTTTGCTGGAGTACATCAATGCCCAATAAGAAATGCTTTGCTACAGAGAACAAAAACTTCTTTTAGGGAAATAGAGGCAAAAAGTGAATCCAAAACAACCAAAATAGTTACAAGAAACAGCTTGAGGTAAAAAATCTGACAGGCTTGGTAGGTCATTCCAAGACTTAGTTAGCATTTTGTTCTACCCAAAAAGGATAGAGAAAGAGATAAAGATGCTATAACACCCATGTTATAGAAGCAGATATTAATCAATTTTATAAAGGCAGAATTATTAAACTCAGCCACTTTTTATTACTTATTGCAAATAAAAGCTGGTTTTGTCAAAAATGTTTCAAAGAAAGTGGCAAGTTCACCCATTCATGAAATAAGGGTTCTAGTACTCAGGTAGCTAAAAATTCTTAACACCCTTCAAGAGCAGCTAAAAAATATATATATAATATATAACTACTACTTAGCCAGCATTTTGTATTGCAGGATGTAGAATGATCCTCTTTTCATATATGAGATCAAGAGATTGCTGTTAGAATTATCTTCATACAACATGAAATTAGCAGAAAAAATATGACTAAACTAGTAATATCCAATTATGCAAAAGCTCAAAATTGAATTTTTTTGATGTATAATTGGTCTTAAATTTTTATGCCTGAGTTAAATTTTCATTAAGAAAACAAAACCTCAAATCATACATCTTCTCAGAAAACCCACTGAAGCTTCTAAAGACAAGTACTTTCTAAAGAGTGATAGACACTTCAGTAGCTGCAAATATCTTTAAGTAAGGAGCCATTTTTTCTACAAATGGCTTAAAGGGTTTTTGAGAAACATTAGGAAATTAATCATCTGAATGAAGCTGTTTTAAGAAAAAAAAAGGGGGGGATGTTGTCCATATTTTACATTGTTATTCCACTTCACAATATGTAGGGAGTATTGAGTTTCTACCATAATTCCTCATTTATTTGAATTTAATAAGTTTTAGTGTTCTTGATATGCTTTAGTACTCTGCACCTATTGATGCATTTCCACCAAATCCCTTTCTGTGTTCTCTTTTGGAAAAATCTTTAGAAAAGCTGAAGCTGCAACAGCAAATGGGGGGGGGGGGGGTGGGGGGGAGCAGGGCGAAGAAGAGAGGAGAGGAAAAAAAAAAGAAAGGAAAAAAAAAGAAACACCATTCTTGCAGATCTTAGACTATTTTTTTTCAAAGGCCTGTAGCCATCACCACACCAGAGAACCTCGCACAGATTTTTATTTTTTTTCTTTTGAGAAAATGTTTTAACACCAGGATTTGATGTCTAGTCTCTGCTTCACAGGCATATTTCTTTAAAGGAGACTTTCCTCTCTATCATTAATGTGTAAGTCAGTCAGTCAGACCTTTTTAATAAGCAGTTGAAGAGCCACTGTCTTTAGCACATGAAACTAACAAAAGCCTCATTAGTCAAATGAACGAAGAATAGTTTGAATATCAATGTATTATTTTAGAGGAAAGCCTCCAAGAGAATCTCAATGCAATTCTTTTTACTGGAGTTTCTCCTGTCCAAATTTCAATGTTCTGGACCCTACCTATGAAAAATTGATGAGCAAAGAAAGCTTTTAAAAGATGACATCCATTGCATGTCATTTTTGCAATATGCCACTGCATTTGACAATACAAGAAGCAGATAACAGGTCTTTCAGGAAAAAACCAACTTGTTCAACACAACGGGTTTTTTCTGCTCTGTCAGTGATCTGTTGCATAAGTAACCTTGCATCAATTAACAAGGTTATTTAAGTGACCTCTTAGCAGAATAATAGGGCATCAAGCCTATAGAAAATTTGATGATAACCTCCTGTTCATTGCACAAGCAAAAATAAAATCTCTACTGGGAATGCCTATAAGTAATTTGGAAAAAAAGTAAAAAATGTTCTGTATAAAGATTTCATGAAACTAAATTTGGAGACAACAGCAATTCAGATTCTTAATTATTTATTAAAACTAAGGAAAAAAATCTGAGCAATTATTCCACACAGATAGTACACAATGTGTTTTATCTATACACTAGAAGGTATTATTTATCCACTTTTGTCAAGAACTGCTCACAAAACACTCTGGCATAAACATACAGAAGGTTCCTACAGAAACAAACAATCTTGGTACCATAAGCTTTCCTTTCACACCTAGGCTTACCATGGAAATTCAGATAACTCAATGATAAAACTTTTTTTTTAGTGGAATGGCATAATTAAAAAAGCTACATAGATTCATCCTTTTTCCAGCCAGAGGTGGTACAATAATTGGTTCTTACCAGTCTTGTAGTAAATCACAGACATGTGGTACCTGGTATATCTGTCTATTAAAATGCTGGGGAATGTAATCAGCATGTTTCTCTCAAAATGCAGTACTATTCTTCCAATACTATTCTGTCTCAAAACATTGCTGTGAATAACTTCATACAGAAAGCGAGGAGAAAAAGCTGCAAATGGATCAAATTTACAGTCAGATAATAATTATAGCTAAATATTTAAAACACTTGGGGAAATGAATGCATAATAATTATTCATCCAGATATGTTGTTAGGCACTAAAATTACAAGTGCTTTCAACCTCCAAATTGTGCCTTTAAGGCATATTAGCGTAGGTTGAAGGGGTTTGTCCTCATGCTATGACATGGAGCAGCACAGATTACTACCAAATCTTGCAGGTAGAGGCTGAAAGTAGATGAAATGTGTTGCCATATCTCACTGTTACAGCAATTCCATACAAAGACAGGAGCAAGTAGGAAAAAAAATTCTGACGTGATTCTAGAAAAAGCTAGTAAGAATGGAAAATTACAGAGTTCTTTCTTAAAGTAACAAAAGTGTTGACTAGAGAACTTTCAGACAAAACACATTGGAATTAAGGAATACTTCTTATACAGAATTGCAGAAAATCCTGCCCTATAAAGGTCAAGAAAATATAGCACTAGAGGTGGTTAGAGAACTAGCTTGGATATCTGACACAAAGGTTACTTGTGGGGATGTAGGGAGTTGATAAGGGGGATGCCGTGAGCATTAGAATTGACACTGTTGGGTTTGTTTGGGGCTTTTTTCTTCTTCTTTCTGTATTTATGACCTGGCAGAAGAAATGTGAAGAAAGGTGAGACAGTTTTTGCTGACACAAAAATGGGCTGGGGGAGTGAGTCAATACAAAAGTGAAAAGCAATATAGGTCAGAAAGTCTTAGGACAAACTAGGAGTCTGAATGGATAAAAGTGAGTTCTAAAAGTCATTCTAAAAATTGTAAAATAATGAAGCAAGAGTAGAGAAACAGGTGATCAAAACTAATTTTCTTTTCACAGAACAGAATATGGATGTGACAAAATACAAAGCACCAACTTCTATAGCATTATATGCATTATTGGTAATGTTGTTGTGATTCACCACAGTTAAAAGGGCAAAGCAAATTCTGAAATGGTTAAGCAGCAGAGGTGAGTCAAGGAAAGCATTCCATAACAAGCAAGCATTTCGGCCTCTGGGATAACTTCAGTAAGTCATCATGTCAGAAAAGAAAGAATAGTTTAGAGTTGTTGAGTATACAACAAAGGAGAGCAACTTTACATGGTAAGACTGGGATGTGGAAAGTTTGATTATTTATAAAGCTAAGGGAAATTTTGTGGCTTTTTTCAAAAGTGAAGGCGATTATGAAGAAACTCTATTAAGGTACACACAATCCTGAAGGGAACAGAAAGGAGAGATGCTGCAGGCTATCTGAGCTTCTGTTAAATAGAAGTACAAGGGGTTATGAACTTAAGCTGGGGGGGGAATTGGACACTAAAAGAATTAAGGTAGAGTTTTCTTGTGCTGCTGCCCTTAGTGAAATAACCTACCAAGTCCAGTCATTGTAATAAGCAGTATACAAAAAGAAATATTGGACAACTATATTGTGGTGTGACTGTCCATTTAAAGCAGTATGGCAGCTCCATGAGGGTTTTTTGCCTTCAATTTTCAGAAACTCTCCCAACTTTGCAAAAGTTTAAGGCACTTAGTACCCTTTTGGGAAAAATATAATTAAATGAGATAAAATGCTTGAATTCTGAATATGCAATTCAAAAATATGTGCACACAATATGAATATTTCCATTCACCATGTAATACAGATCATATAATAAATTGCATTTCATATTAACTTAATTGCTGATGATAGGTATGGATGGAAAGTACTAGGGATCGAGAACTCCTCATTCTTAGAAGGGGAACAATTTATGGACTGACATGTAAAAAAATTTAAATTCTTTTACGTTCATATTCTTTAGGAAAAACAATTTTGAGGTTAGGAATACAACCCTCATTTTCTTTATGCAAATTTCCCCAGGTATCCCATAACTACCAGGATTAAGACTAGCAGAATCTATTCACAAAGTGCTAACAAAACGGCGCCTTTTGATTCCTAAAAACACAATTACCTTAAACCTAAGAGGGAATGCTAGCTGTTTTAAAACCAAATATAAGACCCTTCTCTAAGTTTCCTCCTTCCTAAAGATGAGTCTTTTTAACATCTCAGTTTTATCCAAAGCTCTGTACAACCATACAGACATTCAGGTTGTAAAAAACGTCTATGGTCATCAAGCCCAACCACTAACCTAACACTGACAGGTTCACCAGACCCAGGTCAAACCATGTCCCCAGGTGCCACAACTACAATATATTTTAAATACCTCCCAGGATAGTAAAAAACACTGTCCTGAACAGTCCTTTCCAGTGCTTTACAAACATTTCCACAAAGAGATTTTTCCGAACATCCAGTTAAACCTCCCTAGGCACAACTTTGAGTCCATTTACTCTTGTCCTATTTCTTTTTACTTGAGAAAGGAGAACAACCTCTGCCTAGCTACAACCTCCTTACAGGTGGCTGTAGGGAGCAGAATGGTCCCTCCAAGCCTTCTTTTCTCCAGACTAAACCACCCCAGCTCCCTCCTTCACCCCTCATAGATTTTGTCCCCCAGACCCTTCTCTGGACACGCTCCAGCACCTGAACGTCTTTCTTGCAGTGAGGTGCCCAGAACTGGACACAGCCCTCAAGGTGCAGCCTCACCAGAGAAGCAGCTATGCCCCTGGTCCTGCTGGCCACACTGCTGCTGATAGGGCTAGGATGCCATTAGCCTTCTTGGCCACCTGGGCACAACTGGCTTGTGTTCAGCCACTGCCACCCAGCAGCTCCAGGTCCTTTTCCACTAGGCAGCTTTCTAGCTGATTATGCTGAGATGCAAATACTGTGTCCTCCAACACTGGCAGCTAGGCATTAATGTGGAGTTCACACTTTCCCTACTGTTTGTGATATCCCCTTGTCTAAATATTATCCCATAGCCAGCTCTCGAGACTGATAAAAGATACTGAGGTACATAGATCTTTGGGGCTAACACAGTACAGCTGCTCTCAAGTTCTCACATATGCCAGGGAATTTCTTTTGTTTCACTATAGAACTAAAAAATCAAATACATTTTTAGTATTCCACTTCATGAACTTTTGACAGCATTATACAGGGATTGAATATAATGTTGGTGGATTTTAAAATCAGAGAACTTGATCTGTTCAAGAGAACATTTTTCAAACAGGACTAACAATTCAGAAACGTAATTTTAGACTAAAAGCCAGGTTAACAAGAAAGCACCTGTACTTTATGGCCTTTATTTAAAATAGAACTATATAATCCCAAAACATCACTGCATGAAACACATCTACAGTAGAAACTTTACATAATCATTTTAAAAGGAAAATGACCATAAATTACCTTTGTGCCCATATGAAACAACATAGGCATTCAAATTCAAGCTTTGCTACTGACTTCAGTGAAATTATTGTTTGTTAAAGGTGAAATCATCTCCTGTGAAATACCACATTTCAGGACCACCCACAAAATTGTGTATTTAGAGAATATTAAGCCTGAGCTTTACAAGGCATATGCTCCAATTTAACATCAAAAGTTTAAGTTCTTACAATTGAACACCCTTTGTTATCATTACAGTAGCAAATGACTTGCCCTTAACAAATGACAAACTGGCAGGTTTGATACAAGGCAAAGCTAGAGAGAAGTGACTTAATTTTTCTCAACCACCAACTACAAAACAAACCGCACCAAGTTTTGAAATAGAAAATGCACTCGCCAAACATTTTAAAGCACTGAAAAATTGTCTTTGTCTATTATCTCATTGATTTTTCTGAATGGCAAAGCTGTCAGAGACCACTGAAGAGACTTCTTGAATCTTCCAGCAGTTTACCCCCTTGATGGCACAATATTCTCTTTTCTTAAGTCAATTTGGTTAGAAACTCAGCTTGCTAACAAGTCATTCGGAGAGAAGTCTTGTTTGGAAAGGGCTTAAAACACACTCTGTGAATATATGGTGCCTATTAAAAAATAAAACCCACACCAAACACAGTTTAACATATACATGTCTGTTTTGTTGTTTGTTTAACAAAAAAAAAATGCTTGGATCAGTTTTAAGGGATCCTTTACAAAGGTGTTCAATTTAAAATGTAATTAACAAAATGAACTAGTCTTTCTGTAACTTTGAGCCTTTAACTCCCTCCCCTTGATCACCACACTGATGATTCTTTGCATACTCCATTTCATAATACCAAGAAGAAATTGGTTAAGTAAGGTCTTAAAAAAACATTCACTAGAACCTGGACTAAGATCTCAAACTCATTTCACACAGACCACATCGCAGATTTACTTAATAGCTACTTCAGTTCTCTATAGACAGATCCAAACCTATTCAAAAGGGGCTCATACCTCATTATCATTTATCTAAGCACTCTTTTACCATCAAATTTACCTCTGCCATATCAAGTAGAGCTCAGAAGTAAGAAGGTTTAGTAACAAAAATGCCAAGAGCAGAAAGCTGACACATGCTATGCACATTGTAATGAATGACCTACTTTAAAACATGCCTATATGTTAATTCCTACACCATTTTACTGGTTATTCTCTACAGAAATTTGAGACCTTAACTCATCAAGGAGGAAACTAAAAGGCTTGTGTTCATTTTCAAGGAAGTTGTAGATAGATGGCTGGTGCATATTTTTTGTAAAACAGAGTTAACAAAGAAGAGCTGAAGCAAATGGAATACTTCCTCTGAAAAAAAAAAGGGTCCATATTGCTGAATTACAACACCACAATTCTCCAACACTTGTATATACATAGGTGAAAGTTGCAGGTTTTTTCTCCTGTGAGCAGAAAAGAAAACCCCAAAAAACAAAACAACAAAAAAAAGGCAAAGAACCCCAAAGCAAAACAAACAAAATACCCCAAACCAGCTCAACCACCCAAAAAACCACAAAAGTACTTGCATTCCAGATGTCAAAAACTACTTATTTTCACAGTTCATGTAACTTTTGGGGTAGGTTTTGCTGTCCACTCAGAACATACCTTCCAGAAGCTGAGATTTTATTACTATCAGAGTTTTAAATAGGTATCACCTGAATTATAAGATTTTTTAAATTATGTAGCTTTTTGAGACATTATTTCAGACTGATGAGTCCATTATGCAATTGTGCAGCTTGGTAGGTACTATCAGGATGAACTTTGAAAGGCAGTTAGAGTTTAAAACTTTGCTTTCAAATTTATTTCACAGTTTAGTTTTGAGAGGAAGTGTTTTTCTCTATAGGAATTTTCAGACAGCTATGCTGAGCAAACTCGGTGTTTCTTCCTTTCAAGTCAAACCCTTTAGATTACTTTAACTCAGTTCTTTATGGTTTAATTTATCATATATCCTGGCACCATTTATCACTAAATGCAGAATGATGAAGAAACGGCTCTATTAAAATGGAATAACTACTGAATTAAAAAGCTGTTAAATGAGTTGGAGTGCAGACTCCTGTTAACAATATGTGGGAAGAGTGTTTGGCTGAAATAAATTACTTTCACAGTAATAATTTGAGAAGTGCACCTTTGGAGAAACATGTTCAAAAATTCACATCTTGATTTCCTGACTAAAATCACATTCGCCACTAATAATACTTTAAAATTAGCTTCATCGCTAAAGTGGAAGAAAAAATTAGTCCCAAATACGTTGGTTCAAAACCAAAATACTCTTTATAAAAAATGCTATGAATGGCAGTTCTAAAAATACACATGCAAAATAAAATAGCTGATTCCAATTAAGATATATTTCTCATGCTTACCCTTAACTTAAAAAAAAACCTTTTACAATCCTTCAAAGTAGTCTGCCATAAAAACTTGTAAATAATATATAGCCCTCTAATTCAGAGTAGTCTGCATTGCAACTCCGAAAATTGTAAACAGTCAACTAGCAAATGAGTCAAGATATACTCTCATTTTATTGATTGGAATATAAAATGGAGGTAGGAGAAAGTACTGAATAGATGATCAGTAAGTTCATGATAATTGACATGTTTCAGATATGAAGTACTTTTGTCATAGTCTAAAACAAAATGTTGCTGGATTTAACAATTTATAGTTTGTCATTAACAAACAACAGCCCATTTCCATACAACTATTTAATGCTGTAGATCACTGCATTCTTATTCTTGTACTTAATCAACACATTTCTTGTGGTTAACAGTAGCATTTACTCAACCCTTATTAGGAAATTATTTAGCTCAATAAAAGGAAGTGTCCATCTATCACTCAGGGCCCTCTCATGCACTGATTGATTTCACTGGAAGCAAAAATCACTTCCCAGAACTCACGGGCATCATCTTGCACCTTTGAAACGACCTCCTAAGGGATATCTTATCATCACAGGGTGGCATCTTTATGGCTTTAAGAGCAGATTTTATTTCTATGAATTGTTGCTAAAAAGCTGTATCCTGACTAAGTCTGTTTTCAGGCTCTACTTGTGGCCCAGAATATAAAAATAGTTATAACGCACATCTCTGTCAACTTTGCCAACACTATGTGTGGACAAATATCATGCATGAGATGCCTGTGCAAAAGCATGTCATGATTACTCCCAAGCATTCTAGAAAAAGCTAGCCATCTTACATAAATCTTCATCAAACAAAAGAAAAAGTCATAATGGCCAAAAGGGTCACTTTATGTAGATTTACATTGAAATGACAGAATATGTTACCTGAACATTAGACAGTTTTATAGAAAAGACAGTAATGTAGTGATTGCAAGAAATATCCAGTATTCCTAAAGGAAAGGCAAATGGAGGGCCTTTGCATTTCTCAAAAACTGAAATTTTTTGTTAAATTTACCTCAAACCATTGTGTATTTTATGTATCAGAAATACATGGGCCATAAAAAAAAACACAAGGATTCTATTTTCATTTCAGACTTGGTTGACAGAAAAACTCATTTTTACCTCTACAGACTGTGTGATTGCCAGGCCTGTTGTGAAATCCAGGGCAGAACTATATACATTGACCTTTACACTTGCCCTCCATAGTCATCTGCATATATACCATCTTGCTTCCTTTTGCATGTACAGGAACAGAAGGAGTAAGAATAGTAGTGCAGTGACCCACTTTCATACATCCTTCTTTAGCTTTAATATACCACAATTTTTCCCCCCCTACGCTAACTGAAGGCCCCTTCATGCTTGTATACATTTGTCTTGCTCTCTCCTTTGAATACACAACACACTGTGTTCATCTGGTCCAGAGCAGTGGCTAAGTCCACCTGCCCCTGTTCCTTTGCCAGCTAAAGCTCCATCAATCTGCCTGGGCCAGAATTAATAAAGAAGAAAAAAAAATCATAGTTTCTTTCCTAGTTAACTTCTACACTGTTGAAGGGCCTTGAGGCTTTGGGCTTTTCTAAGGGTATTTTTGTTGTTGTTGGGTCCAGGTTTTTTTCAGAGAATTATAAAACAGGCAAGTTAAGAAGTGAATGTTACTTTCAGCTGAAAAATGTATTTAAGCATGAAATATACACTCTATACAGTCTTATCTGCCATGTTACCATGGATAAAACAAAGTATTAATTCAATCTCAAGTGGTTTTGGATTTTTTTAACAAGTAATCTGCATAGAATTTACCTTACTTTCTTTATAATAGTAAGCAGTTGCATAATAAAATATATTAATTATAAAATATATCTGATAAAATAAATGCATCTTAGAGGTTTCACCACATTTGTAACACAGCAAATCTATCCTTATTGGTACTCAAATTATACCATGCAGCATAGCCACACTCAGAAATGTACAGTAAATTCAAGGGTTTATTACTTGGAATGGTATTTTAAACAAATGTTAGAGTCTCTGTTCCACAAGTAATAGAATAATCAGGGTTGGAAGAGACCTTCAAGATCATCTAGTCCAACCATCAACCCAGCACCACCATAATCACTGCTAACCAACATCCTCAACATATCCAGGCACCTCCTGAACACTTGCAGAGATGATAATTCTATCTCCTCCCCAGGCAACTTATTCTAATGCCTAACCACTCTTTCAGTGAAAGGGGGATTTCCTAATATCTAATCTTAACCACCTCTGGGGAAATAAACTTCAGAAATTGTCAATTGATTATCTTAAAATTTAATCTAGATATAGAGATTTCAAAGTAATTTGGTTTCCTGTTTGTAGGATGGGACAAGGTGGCCAAGCAGAGAGGAAACCTCTCCTCAATGCACAGCTGAGCAGAGGATCCAAGATGCCAGTCTTGTCCCAAGGCCCCAAGGGAGGGCTGTCACCCCTTCTGCATGGTGCACAGTGGTGAAAGCTCTTGGCCAACCCCAAAATGCAAATTAGAACCCACAAATTCAGTGCTCATGCAAGTTCTGATGCCTCTCACTTGAAATAAATAACTAAATAAACTAGAATAAGATTTGCTGCTTTACTTGTTCTCTTATAAATCTCTCTGGAGATTCCTACAGATTCAAAATGGATTTAGGGAATAATTATAAAAATTTAAATGGCTGTCATTCATCAACACTGAGAACAGAACTCTCAAATCCTAAGCCCTGTTTAGCACAAATGCTTTGAATGGAGTAGCTCTTACAAATGCTCTACTGGGCATAACCAAATGTCTTAAGCAGGAATAAACAGACTGAGCTACTGAACTGAGGTAAGAGCAAAATGGGAAATGCCCAGTTTCAGAGCAGGCAATAGTTTAAAACTAAATTCATTAGAGAGTGTATTTTAATTAAAAAAGAAACAATTCTGAGTATTTCACCAACTTTCTATTTCTTTAAACTTTCCTTTATAAATATTTCTTTTTAATTACAAGCAATACTTCATTTGCACTAATAATTTTAATGCATTTTTTCACAGTTTTCAGCCATTTTTAAATTTGAGTTTCTTTTTTTTTTTTTTTCATAGATGCAACCACATTTCTCAATGTTTGGAAAAAAACCACCCCAAACAATAACCTCCAAAGGAACACACAGTTCATTCACTGGGAATCCAAACAAATTTGAACAGCTCAGAAAGAACACAGCTTTTCAATAGTTAATATTCCATCCATTTAATATCTCTAATTATTTTCCCTCTGCAGCTTTGATGGGTAGTTATAGCCTGGAATAAAAACACTGTGGTAAGGACGACTGCACAGCAAGGTTAAGTGCCTTCTTGTCTTCAGTACCAATAATTACCTTTAAAAAAAAAAGCTGTTTTCAGGTTTGACAGTTAATTTACTAATGAGTACGTGGACCCAATTTATAATAAAGCAATATTGACCAGAAATAATCCCACATTGGTACTCATTCGAATTATTTTATTGTTCAAGTCTCCTATTAAATAAATTGGAAAAGATTAATTTTGCAAGATGGATTGTCAGAGGCTGCTGCATAAACTAGATACATGTCAGCACTAAGTTTAATTATTGATCACAATACAATAGTGCTGAGTATTCCAATCCCCAAACAGCTTCCAGTAACTATCAGCAGATTCCAAATATAGAAACTGAAGGGAAAAAATTTGATTGCAGATGACTACATTTTAAAATAAATAAATAATTCATTAGCACCCAATAAAAAATTAATTTTAAAGTACAATTCAGATCACTCACTAGAACATATAACAAGTAATCAGAAAATGAAAGTGCCTCCTTTCATGTGACAAACTCTAATGAAGTAGCATAATGTGCTTTTGATCAGGGGATTCCTATGATTTGCCAGTTCTGGAAGAGAAATGATAGTTGGAAATGGAGGTTGGTTGGAGCAGAGTCCCTCATTACAACCTGTCCTGTTGCAAAACAAACATAAATGTTGCAGGAAGTACAGTAGAAGACTGTACTTACAGAAACATGTAACAGGAAAGACGTGAGGATGTATCTCTGGAAAGAAAACCATTTTCCAGCTCTAATTAAGTTCTCTAACTGTAGAAAGCAGTCTAACAGGACAATCTCAATGCCTTCTAGAAGCAGTCAGTAGTGGAGAATTTTGCTTTTAATTTTAGCAACTTCAGCAAATGGACATGATAAAAGCCTACCTGAGATTTTGCACCTATTCCTTAAAAATCTCTCAGAAAAAAAAAAAAAAGAGGGGGATAAAGTTATAGCCTGATGAAATTCCATCTAGTTACTTTGTGAAGACTTTGAAGTCCAGAGTAGCAAGTGATTATAAAAGCTCTCTTAGATACAGGAATCAGTAGATAAATGTACTTAGAGATATATAGATATGTATGTATAGTAGCAGGAAAAATGAAAACCATATGCAATTAATTTTTTTAATACAATGAGAGATATTAATATAATATTAGTATGGTCACTCCAAACTAATTTTCTCAGTTTAATTCTGTACAATTACTGTTTAAATTTATAGATTTTATTAACTTTCCTATAAATAAGCTAATGAAAGCTCTGTTTTACTAGTGAATTCTAGCATGCATCCTGAAAACTTTTAAACTTCCTCTGACCTTTTAAATAATATTTTCAGACTCTAACTCTGCTGCATTTAGAGCAAAAATAATTTTCCAAGCCAGTATCCAATATCACAGAGAGTCCAAGTCCACTTTAACATCATAAACATCACAGAAACAACTCCAAGGTAATTTGAAGATTATTCAAAAACTAAACAAGCCCTTCCAAGGCTTTTTTTAATGCAGCAACAAAGTTCTAAATTTTATTCACTGTTACAAATATCAGTGTTAACTCCTAAATCTGGGCTTCATCCAACACCTGCTGTAGACAATAAAATTGCCCCCTTGACTTAACCATGTGCTGGATCATGTCCTTTGTGACAATTATAACACACTTACCAAATGTTACATCCCCAGACCAGGAGAATTTTTAATTGAGCTTTAAAAGTTTTTATTAAACTCTTGCTATATTCCAAAAGACCAAACACAGCTTGCCACTGAGCCCTTCTCCTGGAGAATCTCCCAAGAGCACTAAACTCTTCTGATGAGTCTAAAGGAATGCTTGGCACAGTCACTGGTTTTCACAAGGTCTGTGACTGCCTTTGGCAGCCATTGAGCTCCTTTCAGCATAACCTGCTCTAACATGCCTATGCCAGTTTAGGAGTATTCCACTAGCTCAGAGAAACTAATTAGTTCAAAAAAAATTAGGCTGTTACAAACTTCCTTAATATATACCCTAAAGTAATTTGAGGTGTAAAAGCAACATGATGCTGGCCCTTAAAACCACAGCCACTTTTATCTGGGCAAAGTTGTGGGCTCTCAGCCATTCCTTATGCTACTGAAACCTGGATACAAGGTAGACAAAATTCTTTCAGCTGTGGGCCTCTCATAACATAAGACATTACAGTCCATTTAATTCCCTTCTCCAGTTACAGCTGGATGGTAGGCACACTAGCAAATGTAAGCATTTAAAAAATAATTTAAAAAACGAAACAAAAAAAGCAAAAAAAACACACAGGAAAACAACCCAACCACTTCAAAATGAGGTTACAGAAGATGAAGACTACAAAGTTAAGATAATTTTTGCATATGTCTAGGCATTCAGGAATTTTTTTTAATTATAAATTATGTTAAATACAAAAGGTATCTCTTAAGTTGCCTTCCCTAAAAAGCATGATTTTTCAGAATAGGTAGTCAGTTGAAATAGATTAAAGCATCCTTTCTGTCATCTCACCCCAACGCTTCTATGAAGACGTAAGCACTTATTTTTAAGCATATATGAAGTCTGTTGGGGAGGAAAAAACAGCCCCTCACTTGCTTAAAGGTAGCATATGAATCCTTGCTCTATTAAAAACAAAGTCTTTTGAAGTCCCAGTAGCATTTTCCAAACACTACAAACAAACTTTTAGAGAAGCAGTTTTCACCTTAACTCAGTTCACTTCGTGCACACACAAAGGAAATGTGTTTATAACCCAAGAGATTCACAGCACAAACCATAATTATTCACTGACAAGACTGTAATCTAAACCTCACAGATGAAGGCAGATCTTTTCAGCAGGAACAATTTGGAAAAAAAACCAGTCCACAATCAATATTATTCTTTCATATTATTATTTCAATAATACCTAGAGGCTGAAAAATGTAAGGGAATTACCATGACAAGTCTGTGTTTACAAACTGCACTATGATACTCTGGCCTGGAAAATCTCCATGGCAGTTGTGCCACCCAGCTCGTTATCTATCTACCTGCCTCCCTCTGATTCTGAATGGATGCCTCTAACACAGGAAAACCCCCGGCTCTCTCCTCCACACCAGTCCCTTGGCAGGAACTGTGTTTTAGTTTTCCTCACCCTAGTAGGTCCTGTGAGATTTGTTCCTGCAAATGAAGGAGCTTTGCTTCATGACACTTACTGCCTGCTCATTGGGCTACAACATCAGGAGGGCTGTGCAACTTCTGACAGTCATAAATATTTTTGTTGTTCAAGTTTAAAAAAATGGACTGGTACTGCCCCCTCCAGCAGCCTGGCTGCCGAGCTGGGAAAGCAATGGTGCCATGGGCTGGAAAGTTGCTTTCAGCCTTCTTCATTAGGGTTAGAGGGAAAAAAACCTGAACTACAAATCAAGTAAGAGTTTAGCAACTATTGGACAACCACCTCTTAATGAAGACTTGCCATCTCCCCAAAAAGGGAATTTGCCGTTTGCTGAGGGGTTCTGAGCCTCATCACTGCCTTAGAAGCATATGGAAAGGACTGCAGCACTGAACATGGCAGCGATCCCAGGGTAAACTGGCAGAAGGGGAGACCTGCAGCCAATATTGCAGCACATGGGGAGCCCCCAGCCTGCCTTGGGCAGTGCTGATGAGAAGGAGATATTGCTGATCATGAATTGTTAGTATTGAAGGCTAACAACTCTTTACTCTGGTAATAAATACAGGAATTCAGGTTGTGTGAATACACTAATAATATTTACCAGAAATCAGATTCCAAAAGGAACTGTATGAATTTCATGCTTTAATCTGTAAATGTCACATCTAAATTTGAAAATTTGTTCATTTGTAAAAGATGTAAAATATCAGCAGTTGTATAGAACAGAAAAACCAGTCAATAAAACACAAATCTGTTCAAAATCTGTTTAACATTATGAGAATTTACTTTTACATTAGTTCAATTCTTATTTTAAACTCAGAAAGAAATAGTCAGATTTAAACTGCCTTCTCACTACAAGCCACCCAGAAATGCATACTATTAATGTGTGAAAAAATAATAGTAATTACTTGTAAATATCCTGTAAACATTTTATTCTCCTCAAGAATTTGAAAAGCAAGAATTTCAAATTCTTTCACACAAAATTTAATGGTCAAAATTTCAGCCCATCCAGCTCAAACCTGAAAGCTGGTGTTGACTTTTGTCATTGTTTTCACTCAAATCAAAGCACCTTTAATGAAAAAAGAATGAAAGTGGTCACTTTCACCTGTACCATAATCAAGGCCACCAAATGAATGGCTTTGCAGGGGCTCCAAGACTGGTAAAATTTGCCTTACCAAGTTTTTTTTATTCTCTATACCTCTTTATTTTTTCCTTCAAACATGAACAAACTAAAAAAATCCTGCATGGAGGAAAATGATGAAATCAACCCAGAGAGAGTCATGGAGAGCAGCTTAGAGTTAAATAATGGAACAGCTTTGTGGTTACCATTCACACAGCTCTCAGAGTCGGGGCTATCAGGCAATGAAGTAGAATAATGAAGCTACTCCTTCAGATAAGAGATCGGCTTTATAAATATGATCTTTTGTACAGCAGCCGTAGAGCTGTACACTTGAAAATAAGCTTGTCATATCTGACAGCAGGTGAAGTGGCTCAGGTTTGTGTATGCTTATGAGTTTCTGGGAATATTAGTAAGTTTACAGAAATAAAAACAGAACAAAGAAATTCTCCAGGAGGAAAAGCTTCCTGTTGCATAGGAGCTGGTGGCTGAAAGCACACATACATGGTCAGCAGCCAGTTATCTGCATGTGGCTTGGAGAGCAGGGCTCACAACCATCATTTCTAACCGTGCAGGGCATCTTTTTGCTCACATGCTGGAAACATCCCTTCTATAACACCAGCATAGGAGTACATCCTCTTCCCAAGCTAGCACTAGGCTAACAGGGCAGTACCTAATGAAATACATAAATAGATCTGACATCCCATCCATGGGGGACCACTGGAAAGTACCAATGCCATAAAATAACATATTATGTGCTCAAACAATATGAGCATATGCAGAATTGCAACATTTGCCATGTGGTAATTCCATAACAATATTTGCAGGCATACTGAGCAGTGTTTTTTTATTTCCAGTTGTCTCATAAATAAATTCCTAAGAAATAGTAAGAAGAAGTTCTTGAAAATTTTGATGTGCATTAATACATAGCTCTTTAAAATCTTATCACACAAAATTAATTGAACAATTGTTTATTTCTTTTTTCAGGGCAAGAGAGTATTGATTTTCTGGTTTTGTGGGTCAATTTTTCTAGTTTAAAAAAATTACTGAATTCCCCAAGTTCTGATATATGGGTTATTTGTTGGTTTCTTTTGCTTTTCTTAAAAGACTGCTTTAGTTCTTCTATTGTTAACAGTCACAAAAAAAATCATAAAAACCTTTTGCCTTATTGTGATAAAGAAAAAAATATTTTCTAGCCACTCCCAGCAAAGTAAGTTCATCACAGTGATTCTCAGTTCATAGGCTGAATATACAGTTTTAGCATAAGAAGATTTTGCTTCTTCTGTCACCACAACTCTGAAATCAATGTTGTTGCTGCAGGTGGCAGAAGCAACGTGAACAGCAAAGCCACCAGCACTGTCTACACATAAGGTATGTGCTAGGGAGGCTTGAAGGAACATCAACAGAAATGTGTACTATGATGAGAGGGCTCTAAAAAAGCTTTAAGAAACTAGGAATACAATAACCAACTTTATAGACACAGAGAGTCAAGTGTTGTGAATCAAGTATAAAAAATTGAGGCTTCAGAGATGTGAAAGCAACAGGCAGTTGGAAAACACAGACAATATGTTTTTTCCACCATTCATTTACTGATTGATTTTTAGGAAAGAAAGAGTCTCATTTCTTACTACTCCTTACTTCTCCTGTCCACCTCACCTATTTGCATAACAAATTCTTTTTGTCAAAGATGGCTCTTTCTCAAGTATTTGTGCAACACATAGCACAGTGAAATTTCAGTCTTCACAGAGTCTCCAAAGAACAACTATAATATAAATTATACAAAATATGAACTATGCTAAGTTATATTTCTTATTGTCTTTTTTATTTATATATTTTTGTATTTGTATATTTTTTATTTTTTGCCTAAAAGCCCCAAAAACTTTTCTGACCAAGTATATTTTAGATCTTAATGCAAGAAATAAGATCTACTTCACTGAATAAATAAATTTTAATTTCTATCACAATAAAAAACACAGAGTATGTTTTATACATATAAGGAGCAATTTCAAAGGCTCCCTTGACTTTCAATGGAAGACTCTTGTGCATCCCTTGAGTCTCTAAAAGTGCTCTCTATTTAGTTTTGAAGGCAACAGAGAAATCACGGCTGAAGAAAACAACTGTAAAAACACCTCTGCAATACTGCTGCATTTTCTGTTATTTTAGTGCTTCACCACACTGTCCAATATTTTGATCATGTACTTCATAACATTTTCAATTAATTGATACAAAGTTACAACACCTCAGAAGTATCTACAGTCACTGAATAATTATGAGATCATTGCACCATTCAGCAGTTCTGAGAACAGTCAAATGACCTTAGAGAACAATCTCCTCTAGCAGAGGGCAAGTGCAGGAAAAGAGATAAATAATGAAGAAAAAGAGCCAGACCAAAAAAAAAAAAACCCAGCATGCCAAATGTGAGTGAATGGCCTGTATGTACTTCATTGCCCTGCCTCTGCATTAATGTTAACCAGCAGAACAGAATCATAGAATGGCTTGGGCTGGGGGAAGCCTTAAAGATCTTCTAGATCAAGCCTTCATGCCATGGATGTGAGCACCTTTCATCCTGACCAGGTTGATCAGAGCCCATTCAGCCTGGCCTTTTACATATGGGCATCCACAACTCCTCCGGGCAGTGCCTCACACCCTCCCAGTAAAGAATTTCCTCCTAATATCTCACTTAATCTTCTCTCTTTGAGTTTAAAAGCCATTCGCCCGTGTTCTATCACTATGTGTCCCCGCAAAAATCTTTCCCCATCTTTCTTGTCGGCTCTCTTCAAGTGTTGGAAGGCTAAAATTAGGACAGAAAAAGAGAGAAACAAAATTATGTCATGGAATCTACAGCCCCTATCTTTTCTACCTTACTTTCTACTGGAGGATTTTATCTAACTGGATTCATCCAGACTGCCAACCATTTTCCTCATCCCCATCACCACTTCTTTTCTCTTTCCCTAGAGTCTCTCAATTTCCCCTCTTCTCTTCACCCTTTCAAAGTGAGCTGAAGCTACTGCATGGATGCTGAACAGGTGTTTGATGAGGCTGCCTCTCTCTCACCTATCCAAAAAGGCATCCACAGCAATGAGAAGAAAGAAGACAAGGAAAAAGCAAATAAAACAAAAAATAAACCCCCACAAATTAAAGAAAAAAGTGCAGATAAAAGAGAAACAGGCAAGGCAGAGGGAAAAAAGAGAAGGTAGAGCTGAATAGACAGGGAATTTAGACAAAAACAAGGGAATTTAGAAAATGAAATCAAGAAAGCCAAAAAGCCATGCTCACAATCATGTCAGATGAAAATGTAAAGAAGATGAAAAAAAGGAGAACAAACCAGAAAAATTATTCTATTATTCTATTAAATAAATAATTATTCTATTAAATAAATAATTTAATGAAATTAAAACTACCCCAATGACCAGAAACAGAAAGAACAGAGAAAATGACATGACAAGATACTGAGACCAAAAAGAGATATTGTTAAACAGCCGAGCAAGAGTTTAAAAAAAATAAAGAAAGAATTATTTTAAAGTGCTTTAAGTGCAAATATTGTTTTCCCACATTTATCTTCCTTTAACTTTTTCTATCTTGAAAGCCAAAGAAGGAGAGGAGGAGGAGTGCAACAAGGAACCTGGAAAGATGTGGGAGCATTCTTCTCTCACATCTTTGATCATCACCCTGACTCTGTATTAACCCATATGGTAACAGCAAGGGCAAGGGTTGAGGACAGATGGATTGGAAAGACAAGATTCCTAATGTGGTGATAAGGATTTTTTTCTTTTAAATTTTGAAAAAGAGCTGCCATACTTAATATTTGTGATTTAGCATGCATGCCACATGCACCAAGTTATCACATCTTCTGTTGACAGAAATGCTTTTCAGAAACAACTGGAGAACAAAATTTCTTTTCTACATTAAGTAGCTTTTTCTAGCTCTGAAATTTGACACAAGTTTGTTTTAAAGGTTAACCATATTTTAATTAATACTCAGGATTAATTCTGAAAGGAAAGGGGAAACAACAATCTGTCTTTCCACTTATCAGTGGAAATGGTGACATAAAACTAGAAACTCACCCCCAAAATAGAACATGTTATAGCAGGAAGAAGTTGAAAGAAAGCTGTTTTCTCATCCTGACAGAAATTTCAAGATCTTTTCCCTATATCAGACTGTTTCTGACACAGAAATACAAAACTACTTATTTTCATAAAATACGAGAAAATGAATAATTTTCCTACTCAAAACATTCCTTGTTTTAACAATCTGAAATTTTAAAAAAAATAATTCTATAATTGGCTTGTCTTTCAAATAATATATAAGTTTAAACCCAGACTGAAATCATTCTTGACCAAAAAAAAAGACACTTTCTCCATACCAAAGCAAGACCAAGACATTTCACCTAATCCTTTGTCAAAAATCTGCCTGAATCCATCAAAATGTGATCTCCCAGAAAATGTTAAATACTATTTTTGACCAAGAAATCTCTTTTTTTGATTACTACTTCACCTCGTAGAAATTTCCAACAGTTACTTATTAGAGTAGATGAAGGTGCCCTGAGGAGGAGTGCCACACTGGCACACAAGAGTTCATTCTGCAACAGGTCAGCTTACCTATCTGCTAAGGGCGAGTGTGTCTGCAGATTATTTGTAGGCACCAAAGGGCAGAACACCCACCTTCCTTACAGACCATAAAAATATACTTCGTTCCCGAAAGCTGCAGTGATGAAATCTGACATTAGCTTAAACTGTCTACCATGGATACAGGAGCAGTTCAATACATTTCAACTCTAAGTAACATTGTTTTAACAAATTCATAATCCATCATTCATTTTCTGCCATAGAGACACTGTATTCTCTAGCCTTTCTTTTATATTCTGTCTCTCATCCTTACTGCACTCCATTTGCTCAGTTTATCTTTTTGTATTTACTATATGTGAGAAATATTCAAACAAGGAAAAAATAAAGACACTTCTAGTGATGATCTCTATTCTTTACATAATGTTCTGAAAGGTTCCACATGACAATGCTGGCAGATGTTGATGCGGGCAACGTTTTAGCTAAGCCAATGATTGACAGGTACACCATTATTTCTGCAATCTGGACTGACTGTTTCACAGAGTAAATGCTAATCCTTATCCATTCAGTTGATTCTTCGCATTATTCATTTTTTCCCTCCAGTGTAGAAATGGCTTGTTTGTTGCACTCCTAATCCTGTGCCTTTGTGCCAATGGACACCAGACTGCAATGAACACACCTGGACAACTATTCTCTGATGAGGCTAGAGAAATGGTAGCCACTATAGCAAATGCCTGCTAGTAAGAGCCATGATTTGTGACTCCTGGGAAGCCAAAGAACAATTCTCCTAGCTTCAATTAATTGAGACATACCTAGAGATTTTGTGTGCTTATGTAGGTATCTCATTTTATCAAGACTGCTTTGCATGCAGAAAAGATGCCTGAAAATATAAACCTATACCATAGCCTGTTTTAAATTAGCTCCTCCACAAAATACATGCTCAGGAGATGGAAGACTTTTACTGCATTTAATTGGATGTTAGCTTCTGAGTATTCCAAGGAGTGAATTGTGGGAGATTTTGATGCCATGGCATGTCAGGTTGGATTTGGATTAGCAATGAAAGGAAAGCACATTCTGAGCAACCTATCCAAAAAATGTAATTGCAACAAGAAAATACCTTGGGACAATCAAAAGCAAGTTTAAAGTGGTTTTGATTTGAGAATATTTTTCATCTTAGGTTTTGCCCTGAGAAAATCAGTTTTGTGTAGCACAAGGGAGAAAAAGCTAGGTTTAACAAGTTGCATAAGACTAACCAATTATGGAAGACAAAAACTGTGACAAGAAATTTTCACTCTAAGGGTCAGCAAGACATTTATGCAGAAGTCAGAGACATGCATTATAGCCATGTCCAAACAGACAAAAAAGTGGTGAATAGAGGATCACAGTCCATTCCTCATTTCTAAATTTTGGCATCTGAAAATGGTAAACTAGACTGACACACATCATGGATCTGGATAGTTTGCACCTCCCACTGTTACTTTTTGGAGTTCGGTTTGTTGTGTTTTATTTTACAGGTAAAGAAGAATGTAATAAATTCAACAGACTGGGAACAAACCTATGAAGACAACAGCTCTTGTGGTATTCTGATCCAATCATTCTAACTGCAGCTCTAAGAAAAATCTGTCCTTTTTACATACCATGTGGAGAGCCCAATTTTCAATTATTTTAATGAAACAAGTACTTTATGTTTTCACCATATGACAATTATCATGGAAATAGAGGCTATTCCAACTTCTGTCAGACTTGATTAAAACACAGAATGCCTGTGAGGTTAGGAGATATTGCAAAAGGAAACCAATGGCAAATTTCCAAAAAGTATTTGCAATATTAGGAGATATACCCATGTACTGGTAATCTGAACATTATAAAGTTCATTTGCTTACTAAATCATAGGAAAAATATCAGTGTATACTCCTGAATGAAAATATTTCCAGTAGAAATGTAGGTGAGTTATTCTGCAATACTCCTTCACAGATTCTGATTTTACTCCTCAATCCAAGATCATGCTACTTGTACACCAAAAAATGTGGTTTGATGTTTAGGGTAGTATACCAGTTAACAGATTACACAATTAGATGTGTTTCCCCTTTTGATATGTTTTGAAATATCTCTTCAAAATATTTGTCGGTGACTAGAAATAATTGATAAAGCATGCTGAAAAACTTTGGGGTGTATTTTGCATGTGATTATATTTACTCCCAGTACATGGATCCAGAAAACTGTACATTTAACAAGTGGAAGAAATTTTTGACTGAGGAATTCATCAAAATAGTTCCCAGCGTAATGTGTACAAAAATCACATAAACAGACTTCAAAATTGGATGGTCTAGGCAACATTCCAGAGTGTAATTGTAGTTCCATGAACCTGAAGTGGCCCTGAAGACATTCTTTGACCAGCAGTTAAATCTGTAACAATCCTTTAAGAAACTTTGATTTGGTGGAGTATGAAAAGAGCAGCCTGACAGATAGCAAGCTGAGATATGACTGCAAAGCAAATTTTTACATATGCTGAAGGACAACAAAAAGTACAGATTTAAAAGGGAAAAGATATTTATTAGTGGAACCTGCATTTTCAATATCTGCCAGGGGTGAGGGTGTTTGATAGCTGATGTTTTTAGAGTAGGCATCATCAACCCAGCAGCTGCTTTAGAAGATGTGATTGAGAATTGCAGTAGCACAAACTATATTGTTGGTTTGCCCCTGAAACACATGGAATTGTTACAATTCTTGTTTCTCCTATCTTTAAAATAATACTGGCAGTAAGAAAAAAAAACAGTGGCCAAAAAAAGAAAATTCCTCACCTAAATAAGCCTTGAAGAGCTTGCCTAAAGATGGGAATCTTTGAATAGATAAGTCCTCTAGAACAATTTTTTTAGCTAAGTTCTCTGAAATAAAAATAAAAGCAACTCTGCAGGATGAGTGACCATCTGAAGCTGCCAAGGGATGAAGCAATCCATGACTTCTACAAAAAGCCATCACAGCTATGCTCGTCTTGGCGGCACCATGCCCCAAGCAAAGGGCTGCCTCTGTATTTATGGAATCCCCAACTGAGACCCAACCCAAACCATCAATAATTCTATAGCTTTGAAATAAATGAATGTTACTTTGAAAGCTTTCAGACAATCTCTTAATAGGGAGCCAACTCTGCTCTGAAATTATGTCCCCATGTCTTTTAACAGAGCCAATATCTGCTAAATATTTCATAGTCCAGACCTCTTTTAGGGGAGGAACAGAGCCAGGTACCTCTTTACCTTGTTTCTGAGTTTCTCAGGTGTTGGTTCAAGTGTGAAATGAACCTCCTTAGAAAGGAAATCCCACTACTACACCTTTGAATTTTTGATATACAAGCATTGCAGTATATACAGCTGGTGACAAAATGTATTTAATACTACTACTCTAATTTCCAGCTATGATTTAGGCAACTAAAACTGCAAGAGGGATGCACCTCTGTTCTGGAAATTACCCCTCTTTTTTGGGACAGAGATCTGGGCTTAATTTTTGTACAAGAATCACAGGTTAACATATTTAAACTTTTTCATCCACATTAGATACATTGCCCATTTATCAGGCAAATGAGACGGAGTAGCCAAGGTCTGCCATAGTCCTTCACCATAAGCAAGTGATATTTGACAAGTTTTTGCAGACCGTGCAAAGCCTGAGAGCTCCCCTTCTGTAGGGAACAGTATGGCAATGCCCAGAGCACCTGCAGACAGAGAAAGAGGACATTTCCTGCTGAAGATGGTGATTCAGTCACCTTTGCTACTTCATGTAATTCTAGTTAAACACTCCTTATTCTCAGTGCTTTCAGCACGACTGTCAACCAGTCACTAATACAACCCGCACATTCTGTGTTACTTGTCCCTGGATTTTCAGTCCAGGAAAGGAAATCAGATTTCAAATGAAGTTTAAAGTATGATGTGGAAAAAATAGAGTCCCCAGCATGAGCCTTATGGTGCATAACAACAGACCCCTTAATTCCTCACAGCTCTTAACCTTTTGATACCCTACTTTGAACTTCTGTAAAACTAGGATGCTGACCTGCTTCGTGGGTGGGTGATTATAACACTGAATTAATATTTGTAAACTACTGTGATACATTTGAATGAAAAATTTAGAACTGTAAAGAATTATGATTATGATGAACCTCCAATTCTTTTTTAAGTTGTCCATCTGTCATTATAAACCAACTTGAAGTAGGCTATTATTCAAAAAGCTTAAATATAGTTGAATACTAGTTATCAAGACAGACCACTGTTTTAGTTTAGCAAGTAGTGAAATGGAAAGAAAGCTTCACTTGTATTTTAAGGACCTTTTCTATTTATATGGCTTTTATACCATGATAAATGGTACAGCTGTTCTGTAAGATACCCCCGTATTGTTATAGAGAAGAACTTCAGATTTAACCTGACCTACTCAGAATGGATATCTACACTACAGTATGTCATGAGACCTTTGTGATACTTCTTTGATAATTTTTTGCAGACCTCCATTAGAAACATGGAAAAGCTACTTCAAGAGTGCACACTTACAGCTTACTGTTTACCTATACACTCATAAGATCAAAACCCCTGGTCTTACTGTTTTTGTTAACAAGGAGCACTAAAAGTCTTCCCACATACTGAGTTTTGGTTTCCATTTTACAATCTGAGATGACAGACGGCACAAAAATGATGAGAAAACTGTGGGGAGGCTTCCAGAAGATTGATTCTCTCATCAGCTGATTCTTTTCTAGTTAGTCTTTTATTGACTACAAAGGTATAGCCAATGCAGAAAAGGAAAACCAGACTGCCCTGTTTAATCCTGAGGGCATTGGCAAAAGGTGATCACTTTTTGAGAAAACAGAGGCCTACAAGGAAATCAGCACGCTGTATGAGCCGTTAAGCTGATTTAAACACACAGGGGATGCCTGGGGTTGAGCTCAAGATCTCTGAGGTGTGAGATGAGAGTGAAGCCATTGCACAGACTAATATTACTGAGCTTTAGTAGCAGGTGGCATAGTTGATCAGTCAGGAACCTGTCATTTGGAGAATAGACCAATAGATCTGAGAGGTATGAAAAATCCTCCCTTCCTCCCCCCTTCTTCCTTACCACGAATAAAAATATCACGATTATGAAGTTTAGAAATTACCATCTAAAACTTACGACAATTTATGAAGTTATAAGCGATAGGAAAAAAACAAAATATAGTTACATATATAAAACAATTTTTAAAGCAATTGTACCCGTGATTGCAATAACACTATCTGCAATTCTGACACATAGGAGTCCATTAAAAACCATGATCAGATGGCAAAAAGGAAATACACAATGCTCCAGCACAGCAATATTTACTTTGCATTAAAATCTGTACTTTATCATGAGAAACACGTTCTGCAGCTTATACATTGTGTGCATGCTTATAGCAACTATAGGGAACTTGTAATGGTTTCTGCTATGTGCTTCTCCAGCAAACAGCCACCATTGAACCGCTAAAATTGAAAGCAAAAATTTCACTGCGCTTTCTGCCTATATCACATTTTTCAAAACTCAATTTTCCTGCCCTTTTCCCCATTTTATCTTAACTGTCCTCCAAAATTTCAGATAAAAACCTATTACTGCTATTTGGCAAGCAATAAGGTACCTAGGCAAGGTAGGCAAAAAAAAAATTTTGTTCCCATTCCATAGACACAAAATTCAGGTGTCTTTTGCACAAACAAACCTGTAGACACACTTCTGATAAACAAACTACACATTCATGGATTAGTTTGTTTTAAAATTTCAGCATAAAAGCCTGTACAATGGTGTATCTTAACAAGGGGCTAATGTTAATAACCAAAATAATTGCGAATACTTTCTAGCTCATATTTCAAAGACCAGCATTTATGTATACTGGGAGATCTTGTATAATTTGTGACTACCTTCACATTTAAAAGCACAAGGTAACAAATCAAATGGACAATAAATGCATGAAATTTAAGGTTAAATATTTTGAATACATATTTATTTTCCTGGGGACATATAATTTCAAGTCTCTGAAATAGAACAAATGTGGATAATGTACATATCTCTGGTATACCAAGTAGAAATGCACAATAATTGCAGACTCATTTTTAACTTACTAAGTTCGCATGAGTGAAATAAAATTGCATGCAAGACAGATTATGCCATGAAAGTTGTCCTCTAGACAGGATTTAATAGAGTACATAAAGGAATATCTCCTAAAACTGTCAATTTTTTTTTTTTTTAAGTGGACGATGTTGTGGAATATTGTAATTCTGCCTGATAGAGGTGTCCATACAGCAGCTACCACTAACCCACTGCTGACATGACATGGCTGCAAGACCAAAAATTTTGTAAATGGTGAGATTTTTTTGTCCCTACTCTTGAATGTCAAGTTAGCCAATTCTACAATCAAACATGACAGCAAACTCATTTACTGTATCTTTAGTTAGCTTAATAAATTAAGCGCTGCTTTTACAACTAAAAATACACACATTTTATTCTGAACTAAATTTTGATTGCTTGCATAAAGTGTATTATCTTAAAGTCTTCAAAAAGTCTACAGAAAGAATCAGCCTTCAATCTTGTAAGTAAAGTGCCAAGCACACTTCCAGGCTGGGAGAACACATTTATTTCAAATTACTATTAGCACAAAAATAAATAACATTATCCTTGAGTCTACTAAACCTTTGACTTGATAAGAAATACCTTCATTCTTATGAAACTAGAATAAAACTTAGGAATTGAGAATGTAAGAACTACCAGAGAGAATACCCATGGTTTTGAGTCTCCATCTCGAAAGCTGTTGCCTTTTTAGGTCCTAGATTCAGCAGTAAAACATTTTTTAGAAGCTGCTTATGGAACCACTAATTTCTGAAAGGATGTTAGTGTGGAGCCCTTACTAGATACAGTTTTGCACATATTGTACCAGTGCATCATACTACTAAATGCTTCAGATAAACCGAAAACCAGAACACATGGCACACAAGATGTCATTGCCAGCTTGCTAAAAGAAGGATTCATATGAAACTACATGCCATCAATATGTTGCTTCCCAAAAATAGTAGTTTGTGGATACGTAGTTAAGACCATGACTGAAGATTTTTCTTTTCGTACATTTAAATCTGAATCAAGCAAACAGCAAAAATTTTGTTGACAAAGGGATGGGAGTGGCTGACTTGGTTTTTTTCATCTCACTTCTTCAAAATTAACTCAAATGACCATATGTTTGGACTCTCTATTACACTATGACTCGCTTGGTGCCAATGTAGCTTTTTAGATGCAGACAGAGAAACATTTTCTGAAAACAACATTAGAAACAGACTCTTAAAAAAGGGATATAAAACTTAATTGTTTTCTAGCTATTATCTTCCTTACAAGATACAATCTTTTTTTTATGCCATCCAGGCTAAACCATGCCTGAAACCTTCCAAAAGAATGAAGGTTTCATGAAATCTGCAAAGTTGAGAGATAAACTGAAGCGTATCAGAGGCATAACCAAAATACCTTGGCAAATTCCTGCACTATTTCACACAAAATAATTTCATTTTAAGAGTGGGAAACTGTGATATGACAGCCAATGCAACCTTCATTGCTATTCTCCTTAACTTTCCCCCAGCTGAAAGTTTTCTTCAAACTGATTTCTGTAGTTGGTACTAAGTTAGCATGTTTACAATGAGCCTCATATTGTGATCAGCAACCTAGGTGAACTTTGCAAAGAAAAAGGACACTATTATTCTTAAGACTGTAGCATGTAAGTGCTACTTCATGGAGGAACAGGTTACTGATCCAGTCTGGTACACTGTGTGCTATGCACACATCTTCCTCTATGGTGCATGTCATTTGCATTTGTTACAGACAGTTACTGGAGAACTTGGGGTTTTGTCTCAGATCTTCACCACTAGATTCCCTTTCAGTCACTGACATGCAGCTCAGGATAGCACACCTCTTATTGACACTGTGGAATAAACAGTACATAAAGCACATAGATGACTTTAAAATTCACATTTCTGAAGTGGAACATAGTCCTTCAGTATCAGACCAGGAGTAAGCTATCCTCTTCCTTTGAGGTTTTCCTTAACCTCAATTTTCTTCTAACTCCTTCCACACAAAGAATTTACAGAAACTCTGTGTTTGGAGATTCTGCCATTAGAGATCACAGATTACTTGAGCATATACATATATATAATGGCAAATCTATATCTGTACATACTCTGGTTATTAAAGTGAAGTTGGAGGGTTACTTCCATTTCCACTGCTGCATTTTGGGCTTCGTACTCACCCATTCTCTGGCGCATAATGCCCTTTTTAGAAGATTAAGAAAAACCCTTCCTGATCATTGCTCATTTCTCAGAACAGAGGTGTTAGAACAAAATTCTCCACCCTCTAGCCTTGATCTTAGTGTATGTTTTATCCTACCCCTTCATGGCAATGACACCAACATTAAAAGAGAACAAAAAAAGGAGCAGTAGCAGCAAAAACGTTGAAGAATCTAATGATATAAAGATTGTTAAAAGTGACAAAACAGACCACCTTTCCTTCCCCCCAGGAAATATGACAATTATTTCAGCAGACTCAAGATGTTAACTTCATTTTATAACATTGAAGGTGATGTCAAAATACACATCTTCAACAGTGATAGCAATATAGACACACACACACATATATAGACAAACTACTTATATTTTTGTAAAGCAAGATTTACCCCTAACTCAGTAAAATCCATGTTAACTTTGCTCCTCCTCCCAACACAAACGTTTAAAAACAGATGAATGCCACATCTTTTTCTTGCCTTTATAAAAGAACAATACATCAATTTTGAGGCCTAAAATAACTTGTAATATTTTTTTAATGTTTTTTTAATTCCGTGTTTGACTGGTCACTGATGACCCCTCCTTGCCACAGCTCAAGTTGCTGAGGCTGTGAAAGCACACAGGAGTAACCAACCAATGACATTATAGAACAATGAGAAGGTCGAAGTTGAATTGCATATTGCTGTCCTTCTTCCAGCAATGCACACCTCATCCAAACAGGAAAAATTAACCCTTTACTCATATTTCTTATTACTCAAGTACAACAGCACTGAATGTCCTGCTAAGCCAGAGCAAGAAAAGTAGGGTAAAATTCTTGGGGAAAAGAAGTTATAATTAGCGTATTGCTTGCCCCCTCATTCTGCCTTTTGTGTCAAAAAAAAAAAAGTTGCTAGTGAGGAGGACATGGAAGTGTCTTTTGTTATCTAAAGAAACGAACTATAGTTTTCATCTCACTAGGGGTTTCCACAGTAAATGGAGCTTTTCTTTCTTTCAGTCTTATTCTAACAGTTCTCAGACTGACAAGCTGTTATAAGCATCAAGTTATCTTCTGTTGGAACTGCACTAAGGAAAAGGTCCTATCTTTATCCCTCAAGACAAAAAGAATTAATTTTAACATAAAAGCAAAAAGAGACGCAAGTGTGGAAAAACATCAAATAGTGATTTTCAATATAGGCATAGCAAGAGCTTCTAAAAATGCAATGCTTAAAATACTTTCATATTCAGACATGAGAATGCACATAGAGATATACATAAATAAATTGTATATCATATATGCATGTGTTTGTGTATATTTCATAGGTTCAAATAAAGTGATTGCTGTGCTTTTCTACTTAAATTCCAGGCATCTGATATTAGTTTCTTAAGTTAATGAGCCTTCACCTTATCTTGCTGCCCATATTGTATATGTTTTGCAAGCTGCCAGCTGTGCATTGGAGCTGCCTCAAAAATTTCATGTTTGCTTATAAGCAAAAAAACATTGAACAAGAACTTCTTAAGATCCCTGAAATTTACAAAGTAATGAAAGAAATGCCCCTTTATTTGTTCATACTTATTCTAGTCTCATTTTACTTTTTTTTTAAATAAAAGAAAAATTCTCAGAATTACCTATGCTTTTACTGGAAGAGGAAAAATAAATTTTAGTCTCACAGATTCACAGGTCTGATGGAAAGATTTCCTCCTCCATGATATAAGCAACAGTGATTCAAGCCATGCAGGTGCTGGCTGGCTGGTAGGGCACTAGAGCTGAGGAAGTAATTCCATCTGAGAGCTCCCCAGCTGAATGAAGAAGCCAACCAAGGACAGTGGGAGCCAGAAAAAGAGAAACAGAGAAACAGAAACACACCAGAGAAATGTCTTTTGTCAATTCTCCTTAGACTTAGGCTCTTTCATATTTTTCTGAGTATTAAGACCAGCATCATTTTCTTTTTTTTTTCCCCAGATACAGCAGTGTTGAGAAGAACAACTATTTGCATAGATTTAAAATGACAGCACTCTTCCTACTGGTAACAGGATATACAAATTCAGACGGTTTCCCACAAAGCTAAATGGAAACTTTTAGTTCAATTCACATTTGAGTCAACAGGAGCTCTTAATTTCCTCCAGATTTCTGTTTGAGACAGGAAATCCAGTAATTATTGCTACTTCTCAAAATTTTACTTGCCTGGTAATATATTTCATTTTTGATAGAAAGAGAAAATATCACAAGTATTCCCTCATTATAAATTGTTATGGCACAGAATGACAGAGTGGGTTTTATGCACAATCTATATTTTTTTAGCAATAATTTCATGTGAATTGTTTAGTCAAATATGGATAGGTTAAACAGAGAATTGAAAGAAATCAGCAAGCACTTGAGAAAGATATTAACAGTATGCTCAAATGCTCTAAGACTGAACAATAAACTTGCGAATCTTCTTTCCAAATTTAAAAAAAGCCAAAAAAACCACCACAAACAAACCACATAGAGCAATGTCCTCTCTCCCCCACACACAAAAAATTCTACAAGTCAAAAAAAAATCAAACAGAGCAAACCAAACACCTTAACAAAAAAAAGAGCTTGTTTATTATTTATAACAAATAAAATCACTACTATATGTCACTCACCCATTGGGAAAAATGCTACCACTGTTCCAGCTGCAGAAAAGGCCATATGCAAGGTATTTTGCTTTAGTTGTATGGGATGGGGGAATCACCAGAAATAAAGGCAGAAGGATAATTAGGTAAAGAAAAAATGCACTTGCCCTTTGTGCCCTCACTTTATTTCCTACTCAGATATCTGTCATTGATTTCCAGTAAGAAGGAAACTGAGAACTCTGGTCCTTTGTTTTCATTGCTCTGGAGATACTAGGGAGCAGAAGACCCACCAGACTTTAGTTTGGATTCGGCCATAAGTGCAGAATTTAGTTTCTCATGGCTTTAGCTGTGATATGCTGAATGAGAAAGAGATAATGGGATACACTTGCTTTTGCATTAAGCCCTCCTTGGTGACTGCAATTACAGGAGTAAACCTGACTGTCCCTTGTATATTGCATCTCTTCAAGAAAAGCACAAAATATTTTTAATTATGCTGGTGCCTACTGGACAAACTACTCTGAATGAGACTGTGCCTGCTGAAGGATGAGACAGATGAGAAAGAGGCAGAAGCCTGTGTAGGTTGGTCCAGTGCCAAAGCTGGATGACATGGCTAAAACAATACAACAAAACCAAGATTAACCTCACAGTAATTTTAGCAATATTAGAGAGCCTTCAAGCAGAGGTGCAGCGATGCCAAGTGGAGTAGATCGCATTTTAATTTCTTTCTTTAATCAAATATATCCAAATTCATCTTCCCTAAATAGCAAAACATATCAACAGCCAAAAAGAAGATCATGCACAAAAGACAAAAGATCACATTCCTCCAAGTCTGAGAGGTTTATGCATACTCGTGCCACATTCTTCAATCTTCAAAGGAGGTCATTCATATAAATTCAGTAAAGACAGTAATGTGTGAATCTGATGCTACCCTGACCCCTCTTCCACCTTCGAAAGCGACTCTAAAAGCTTAAACAGTAAAATTCAAGCAAAAAGGCACCTCCACTGCTGCCAAAGAGATAGATAGCCTATGCCTGAACTCAATTTACAAAACAGAGACATCACTGTATGTTAGCCACTTTAATAGATTCAAGTTTATTTTCAGAATATACATCTACCCCTTCAACAAACTGCAAAGCACAAACAGAATAAAAATGCTGACAGAGACAGCAACCTATAAGTAAAACAGGCAATGGAAAGAAAAAAATTAAAAAGTAATAATGATTACTTTATTTTCATAGCAAATGAGGAGTTTTACCTTCAGAACTTGCCACAGCAGGAACAAAAATAATGCTTGTAAATCTACTAATCCAGAAGGAAAAAAAATATATATTACATATATTGCACCCGTTCATGCTCAATATATTGCAGAAACCTGTCAGGAGCTCTGATACAGTCACCCTCATGTCTAATTCCATTATATCAGATGAAACACGACAAGCATTCATACAAGACCAACCCTACCCAAGAAATATCAAGAAAAACCTACAGCAGTGTAGGTGTCTGTAGGTCTGAAGCATTGCAAGAACACTAACAAGCTGCAAGCTACCAATGAATGTGGAAATGGCAGTGAACAGGATTGCTCTCAGTTTATGAGCATTTTTCATAGAGCTGCTCCCAGTGACTGAAAGTTAGAACATTGGCTTATCCAGCAGTGCTTGTGCTACACAGCAAGAGGCAGGGGGCCATGAAGGCTGAGGAAACTAAAACACACCAAAAGAATACTGACAAATGTATGTAGTCACCCTTCCAGCAGATGAGCAAGAGTTGGGAAATAGTTCTAAGCCATAGACATTGCTAGAAGGGAGCAGGACAAATGCAAGGAAAACCTTTCTGGCTGGTTACCAACACTGTGGAAAAAGTAGCAACAAATTGTTCTTGATACTAAACAATCCACTCATCCTACAAGCTATTTCAAAAGTCTCAGGCTGTTGGTTTTCTGCCTGGAATTAAGTTTTCTTCCTTTACCTTGAAATTAATTGTAAATTAAATGCAAGGTAGAGAATATTTTCAAAGAAAATCTTTTTGATGCTTCTTTGTACTGTAAAAGAATCTGTTCAACATATTCTAATCTGTTTAATTTTGAAGGTAGTTCCTTAATATTCTTAGAGATCATTTCACAAAGACAAAAAAAGAATAAAAAATATAGAATTAAGAAAGATCATTTTTATTCTCCCTACTGACAGAAATAAGCAAAAGGATAGAATGGTGAGTCACATTTCCTTCCATTCACTCAATAAATCAAGTGCAGAGATGAAAACACACAAAAAATATTAAGACTAAACTTGAAAGAGTATTGATTAAAATATCTCCAGAAAACAGAGAGGAAGCAAGTGCTTTATATTATAATAAATGGATGCTACTTCCCAACCTGGCTAGAAATATTTTATCAGTGTTGTATATAAATAATAATAGAACAAGATAGAATAAAAATGCAATATTAAAAGAACAAAAATATCTACATAAGACTTCATGATTTTAATTCCTGCTATACTCTGTTTGCTAACGAAACTCAAAAAAGAATTAACTGAGTTTATATTTTCTCAAAGTCAGTTACCAGTTTGGTATTGGTACATCATTATTTTAAGTTGACTTCACACAAAAATAAAAATTTAAAAGTACAATATCCCCAAGCAGCCTGCATATTCTTTGAGAAAGATTTAACCCCTACACTAAAGTCTAGTAAAAGCTTTCTCTCCCATTTTGGGCCACCAAGTCAGGCATATATATAGAAGAAATTAAATGTAGACTTGCTGCAGAAATATATGTAATAAAATATAATATAAAATATAAAATAAATATATAATAAATTATGTTTATCTAGCACTTAACAAAAGATCATCTCTTTTTACTTCTTCTTACTTTCCCAAATTAGAATAAATTTCTTAGAAATAACTAGGAGGAGGGAAAAATATATACCAGTCAGAGAAAATTCCAGTCTAATGTGCTGAAATCCTAGAAATCAAATTCAACTAAATTAGAATGAGTTCTAAGGCATAGGAGGTGAAACAGTTTATTCCACTGAATTCAGGATGACAGGAAAAAATCACGAGAGTAGACAAGACGAGTAGAATAATTTTTCTGTTGGAACACAGCACAAAAGGACTCTTCAAAGAACTTTTTTAACATCATAAGTTTCTTCTTGGAAGTACTGTTTTTGCTTGGAAATGTATCCTTTTTTCTAGATTATTCGAGCTTCTCTAAATTAAGCCTTGAGTGTACTAATATACTGGGGAGTGAGGTGGGAAGAAAAAATTTTGATGTTTTTCATCAGCAACAAAACAAGGAAAGCCACTAGATCTCCTGTATGTAGTGAGCCATTTCCTGCTTCTTTCATTTGCCAAGCAGTTTTCCAGACTTATGAGCATCCAACTCCTTGCAACCAAATACCTCAACTAGGCAGGATGCATTTTCTGTGGCATTCAATTGGGAATGTGTATTCAGAGAAGAATAAAACCATCACTATCTTATAAGGTTCCCTCACAGTCCTACAGGTAGGTTTGGTTTGTTTAGAACAAGTCCTTTGTTGTACAGCATCATAGAAGTTTAGAAGGTGGAGAAAAACAGTCCCTTTTGTTCTCAGACTCTACTGAGGTGCAGAGTTTTTAGGGAAAATTTAAGAATCTCCAAAATTATATTGTACTATTTCTCGAAGAACATACACTACACAATTTAGCTGCCTCATGTAAAATGCTGTTGGGGATAATAGTTATCTAAATTACTGCAAATTAGGTACATTTTAACCCCAAGGTTGTGATGTACAAAGGCAACAGCATCACACTGCATTCAAGATTCTAAAAAGCCTGAAGAAAAAAGTCTGACAACTAATAGAATGTTTTTTTTCAATTTTAACTAACAGGAAAGCCAGCTACATGCAGCTCAGATGCAGTACTTGCAATGAAATTCTGTAAAAGTGGAAAAATTATTCATCTCTCAAAAAATGGAAAAGCTCATTTCCATCTCTATTACTCATCATGCAGTTAATATAGTACTCCCTCAAGGATTAGCAACATGTATGGATACCAAAATCAGGTATTTACAGAAATGCTAAATTTTTAAAATAGAGACTTAGCAGACATAAACAAGAACAAATATTTTCTGCAAGCCAACAATGCAAAAGCTTCATTTGGTTTGACTGAATTTCATCCCAATACCTGCAGACAGGTTCATTCATACCCAGGTATTCTATAAACAGGGAATTACTAATTCCTAGGATTACATAATTCAAAATGTATTTCGTATGTTGTGTTACAAATATAATTGTGTGTTTTGTTGCACATTATTTAAAATAATTCTCTTGGATTTCACTAACATTTCAATACTCTTTCACTGATTATTCAAAGGGGAAATTCCTGCTTACAGGAGTTGTTTAATACTTCCAAAAAGGAAGGGAGAAAAAAGGGAAGATTTTTATTTTCCATGAAAATGTCTCATTTTTCTCATATCCTAATATTTCTAGTAATGGATCACATCAGCAGTCCAGTATTCTGCAGTAAGAGAGAGAGCAAGCATCATTTTCTGCTCTTGACAAGCTCCCCCCTAAATGTGCCTCTTAGATGTAATGCCCTATGTCACTGCCTAGCTCTGTGCAGCTTCTGTTTCCATGGCTGCTTTTAAAGGTTTTAAAGGCTCCTTTTCACCTGGAAATGTAAATTTGGAAACTCTACCAGGAGGATTGCCTAGTAAGTATTTTTAATCAAAAACTAAATTTTAGGGGATATATTTATAGCGAGCTTGCCTTAATACAACTCACAAAATTGCAAACACATCAGTTTTGCACACATAAAACCTAAATTTGTGCAAATAAACAGGGCAGTTTGCAAATGTTAATTTGACCAATCATCTGGTTTGTACAAATTCAGATCTGCCACGTGTGCAGTGCCTGAGTGGGCAAATTTCCAGCCAGAAGTACAGAAATATCAGTAGTTCTGTAGTCAGACTGTTGAGTAAAAGCAAAAACATTTCAAAACCACTCTAACATTAAAGAACAAAAAATATTTCACCCAAAAAAATTACATAAGGTTCAACTGGACTTACCAGTTCAACAGTAGCCAATTGTGAATCCATATCTTCCAGAACTTTCAGAAATTAGGATCTCAAGCAGGATTTGAACCAAACACATTCAAGAGTAAAAATAAATAATTCTGCACAATAGCGCCTATCATGTTGGCTGAACAACACCTTTGAACTCTAACACATTTAATGGATAATTGGTTTGTAGTGCAAAGCATAACAAAATTTTACAGACTATGCTACTAAACCAGCCCTGAAATCCTTAAGCCTCTGGAATACCAAAGTTGGAGAAAACCTGAATTAGTTTCTGGCTGAGCTGAAATAAAGATGACTTATGATCCACAAATGGCATTTTGTGACTGGCTTTCTAGATAGCTTTTAGAGGACTGGTAAAACACGTGAGGCCCTGTATGGCTTATGACAAAGTTACATCTTAAGAATACCAAGTTTAAGCAACCACAAAAATTATACCGGTGTAAACAGAGTCCACAGGCAGGCTCCTCACATGCTGGCTTCACAGTGCTTTTAAGGACCTGCTCTCCAACCTGAGCTCCTCTGAACACCTAAATCAAACTGACAGGGCTAGATCACTACCATGGCACTTGTCTTTTAGTAGTCATATGTGCATCACATACATACCCAGCACTCACAGGCTGATGCATGAACAGACACACAAAAAAATAATATAAAAGGAAAAAAAAAGGTTAACAAAATATGAAAATCAACAACATTGCACAATAGCAAGGTCCAGTCTTATGTAAGACTTCTTTAAGTCTCTAAAGAATCTTTGAACTCACACCAGTCTTCTGACCCTAATGGCCACAATGATGCTGCTTGAGTAGTAGCAGCAGTTTGAGTTAGACATGAGTGATGCAGCATCTATCAGAGGCATCAGTTCCTGCAGCTTAGAAAGCTGATGGAACTTTTCATGCACTCACTGCACATCAACTGTTCAAATACCCTCAAAGGATGTGCTCCTAAGTCTCATGGCATTTGGCCAAAATCAGCAGGGTTCTAAATCAGCAGCAATAAGAGAGAATAAACTTTTCTCCAACATGGGCACTGATGTCAAAAAACAGCCAGTCCTCTAGGATAAAACAGATAATTTCAGTGGCATATGTCTCACCTAATTCTGATCTTTCAAGCACTGGCTAAAGTTATGGGGCAATATCTGTGGAAATCTAACCTTTCAAGGACACATGCATAGGGAAACAGATGGCTTGCAACAGACTGTTTAATCCCAAATCAAATAACAGAATCAGCATTTCAGAATGACTGCTTATACAGACACTTCTGCTAGAGAGTGTGGCCTACAGACAGGCAGCTTATGCAACAAGATGCCCAGAGAAGCTTATGTGTATATTAATAAAACATAGAAATTCAATATTTTTTAAAAAATATTTTTCATAAATGTGCTATGGTTATAAACAAATCATCTGATCCCTTCTAGGACAAATACCTTCATTTTATACAACTTTTATTAGTATAAATAATACTTAAAAAAATGTAAGCTATAAGCATTTTACTTATACATACCCCTTCCATAAAAAGCCATTAGGCCTCAAAACTAGTCTTTTTTATCATGTTTGGAAGCCAATAAAAAAAAAATCAGTTGATAGAAAGTGATCAAAGAACAAAGTGAAAAAATGGGTTTGCTCAACATTTAAGAGAATTTCATGTCACAACATGGCACACTAGGAAGTGTGAGCATAAGAATAGCTCAAGCAGCAATATACTCGAGAAAAACAACAGCTTCATTATCACGTGAAACTCCATCTCTTACATTACTGAATGTAGTCTGAGAATCACACCAGAGAATTAGCTGCTTGCTCACATGAATATCACGAGGAGAAAAGTGTTCTTTTAACATCCATATGTTTGATATTAATATTGAAATGTTTAGAAATATTTTCTTTATTTGACTACTAAAAAAATGATGAAATTGTCAAAGACCCCTGGGTCACCTGCTTGCTGCATAACAGCTCACCAGAAGCCAACTCACCCTGGGAGGTGTAAGCACCTCACCAGCAGCAGAGTCTGTACCTGCCTTCACTCAATACACCTTCAGCTCTAAATATTCACCATGATGAGAAGCATCTCATGTGTTAAATATTACCATTTAATATGTGCATTACCACAACTCATATCTTCAACGTGACACCAGCCTGTTGCCTAGCAGAAATTTCAGGAAGCTCAGAATCATTATAAAAGCTGGCAAATAGAACCTTCAACTATGTTATGCTGCTGTTTAATTTCAACTTGCTTGTTGTTGAGCACAATAAAGGAATGGATCTTATCCCCCAAAACCTTATGCCTTCAATTTAAGGGGCAGGAAACTGCTTTATCTAGAGATCAAATCCATAACTTACTGTGTTAGAATTCAATCAAGGCACAAAGTAGAGGGGTGCATGATAAATGCTTGGCATGACCTTTTTAGTCAGCTGAAAGACATAATCTAAATATCTTTAAAATAGCTTAGTGCATAAGGAATCCACTGTCTGGCAGCCACCAAGTGACAGAATTCCCATCCTTCTTAAGAAGCACTGAACCAGTTTGTCCAGTTGCAGTGATTCCATAATGCCAACAAAATATTTAGCATATCATGTATAAACCAGATATCCATTCTTAATTTTTGGAGATTGTATGATTAGTGGCAAAGAGAAGGTCTAATTCTTGAATTGTGGAAACATTTTATCGATCTAAACCTCCCCTTTTAAGGGTCACATTTTCTTCTCCCAGTTCCTTCCTGAAAACTATTGCATGGTCTTACTGAGTCATCTCAAAAGCAGGAACACATCTGCAGAGAACAAGTCATATATAAATAATGTAGATCAATAGTTTTCAACATGTGGTCTGCAGACTCTTTGGGTTCACACAACCTTGCTGTGAAAAGGAAGCCTACTGCAGTAAGTTAACTTTTGCTGCACAGAGATACATGCCTCTGCTGAAAAGTACTTGGGGATCAACAAATCAAAAAGGTTATAAGGCAATGGTGTAAGTAATCCGTTAGCAGTTTTAATGCTTTGTAGATTTTAAATGCCATTTCCGTTTCCTATTTAAACAATATGTAGTGATTTAGGGCCTGGCTAATTTCTACAACAGAGATATTGAAAAATCAGAGTGCAATTGTACCAAACTCCCAATGGAGGAAATATCAATTGATTTATCTAAATAATGTTTTGATGAAGAAAACCCTACAATTTTGTACCAGTCTGAGTTTTGCACAGCCCTTCGCATAGCTTAGCTCTCTTGGTATGTTGGTTTCTCATTCTTGTTTACTGACAAAAAAAAGAAGCAGAGCAAAAAAAAATAGTTTACCATAGCTACAAGTACAATATTATCTTTGAACAAATCAGTAGAATTAATCTCTAACAAAAAGCATACAGAATCAATGAGGGTGTTAAATATAGACAACACTGAAAAATAAGCAGGCTATATTTATTTGAAGAGCTTATGAGTCCCCCCCCCACATCCCCGCTTCTGCCTACAACTATTGAAAAGATGTCCTTATCTCAAGTACTTTTCATATATCAGAGAAGTGGTAAATTTCACAAAGCCTGCACTAATGTTTTGCATTTCCATTCCAAATGAAATGCACTTCAGTAAGTAAACATGAGTATTCAAATAAAACTGTTGCTGGAGACAATGAAAAAAAAATAAAACAACCAAAAAAACCATGCCATTTCAAAATAGATTGATAAGTAAATCATTCTAAAAGCATTGGATAATGCTGTGGAACATTGAAGAGCCAAGGCATGCAATGCTGAGAACAGGGTTAGTCCCATTTTAGTGCTGATTTGGGTTTTGCTTTTGTGGGTTCCCTGCCCTGCCACATCCTCATGGTGCTTGACAAACGTAAAACAGGATATTTGTATTTTAATATTTTGTGATTCTATAGATAATTAGGTGAATCAGTGGAGAATAACCACATCCCTCTTGCAGTCTGAGAGCACACCAAACAGCTTGCACATATTCCTTTTCAAATGTTTCACACAGCTGAGGGATGGGGGTGGTGGGGGGTGACTTGCTTAAAAAATGTTTTGCCTTATTTTGCAAGCCCTGAAATTCATAGTGTGTTGGATTTGAGCACCTCAGGATTTCTATTCTCAGAACTTATTAGAAATTCATAAACAAAGTAACTTCTTTTACTGGAGTACAGCACAGGGGGTCACCAAGAACCACAGCCTCTGTATTCTAGTCACTAATTTAAAAATATGTCTTGACTTCGCAAATGATGTATGCACATGCCTAACTTCACATGCTGCCAGAGAGTCTCACTAGATTCAGCAGGGCCATCTACAGCAAGTTAAAAGCTAGCAAGATTTTAAGGCTTGGTGCTGTAAAGACCTTCATAGTCTCTAACATGATGCAAATGAAAAAAACGAAACAAAACAAAAACACCACACAATTACTGTTAATTCATTCATTAGAGTATTAATTTGACTCCTAACCTGTATTTACCCTTTCTCCACCAGGACTTATCTGCTGTCAAAAAACTTAGACAATGAGTATTTTAAAATGAAATTATTTTAAAATCTCTGCATAATCTTTACATAGAGTGGGGGAAAAGCTTCTGATGGCTGTGTCTTACCAGAGACCAAGAACAGTCATTCAGTTACTGCACCCTGATTTCTTGTACAAGCACTGTACGTACTGGATTTCACTTCTGATCTATCCCTCTGAATGGGACTCATTACTGACCTTTTCACTGTAAAGCTCCTGATGAATTATATGTGGTCAGTAGGCAGGAAAGAACAGCCTTTAGAGTAAGATTAATTTTAAACATATTTGAAAAAAAAAAAGTGTACCAAAGGAGATGACAAATGCAGTTTTCTGAGCACCAGCCTGTGCTGTTCTCTCATGTAGTCATGTCCTGTGTGCTGCCTCAGCTACTGCTTCTGAGACCCCACCATATTCAGCCCATGGCAAAACAAGGCATTGTTTGTAAGGCATCGACTGTAAAATTACTGGTTAATCAAAGATGATAAAAACAAGATGTAATGTGTGTCCTAGGGTAGAGAGAAATCAGGCAGAACATTATCTTAAAATCCAGTGGTCAGAAACCCTGAATCAAGGCAGAGGACAGTTTTTCAGAAATTTTGAATTTTTTTCATCTTTTCTCTCAAGTTTTTTATTTCTTCTGTCTTCCTGATTCCATGTTCTGCCTGTTTTTCATCCTTACACTTATTTCTTCCAGACAATCTATATTTTAAGAGACTATTGTAAGTATAATCACTCGTATGTCTACCAAGAAAAGCTTCTCAATACACCAGCCAGTCATCTACACTGTGGTCTGTCAGTCAGATTCAGATTCTCAAAAATCACTTAAATCAGATTTTTCCATTTCTTTTCACTCTTTCATCAAACAATACTTGAATGGGTTCTGCAGATCATATGCGTTAAGTTGAGCTATATGCAAGAAATTAGAAAAAGACAGGTAATTTTTCTAATGTCACTCTTTCTGCTAAAGTAGGAGTTCACTTAAGAAAAGTCCGGCAATCTACAACTGCTGAGAATGTCCTTATTCTATAAAAAAACTTGCAAATATTTGCAAATAACAACAAAATGCTAACAGCTACTCTTGTTTCACCAAATCAGTGAGACTCTCAGCACTGTACGTTGATTATAAATGCTTCCAAATAACTTGTCCCCTTGTTTCTTAGGTCTGAGAAGCCAGGGGAAATGACTTAAAGAACACATAAAACAAAAGCTATGGACTGAGAAAATTAATACTCACTAGGAAACCTCATGAGGATTTCTCATCCACAACATACTTGTGTAATATTTAATTTTCTTTTAAAAATACACTTTCCATAAAAGTTCTTTTCAAATCTTAACTTACATATAGCTGAGCTTCAGTTCTATGAAAAGTTGGTTAACAAAATTCTCTATGGCCATACTTCTTCTGCCTGCAGCATAGTTTCTATAATTCAGCCTATTCCAGATTTTTTCAACAAATTTACTTTCAGCATTGACAAATCCAACTGTATACTATTCTCAACTGCCTGAAATTACCAGTATCATTGACTTTCAGCTTTCTCAGAAAACATCTTCCTCAGCTCCTGACATAGTAACATTTTCCTGGATTTAAAACAGTAATTAAAATTTAATTAAAGGAATTTTTTGGATCTCTCTATCCTTTTAAATAGCAATGTGTTTTGGGGGACAGAAATATAATAGGAATAACACAGGAATGCTTGGCATTCAGGTTGCTTATTTTTCTTAAATTGTTTATTTAATGTTTCTCCCTCACCCCCTGGGTATTGTTCTTGCCAAGACATATACATTTCTATTCATTCTATTTTCCAGTGGAACTTTTACAAAGCTAACACATACAGTATGCCCTAAGAGCCACTTCTAAGCTGCAGGCAGAATAAAACATATCCAAAAAGTAAATGTACCTTTGCAGAAAATTGTTGAGTAGATTTAACTTACAACAATAAACAATAAATAATAAAGTCTTTCAGAAAAAGCTAGAGAAGCACATGTGTCCTCTTCATTGATTTTATCACTTCATCACACACAACAAATCTGTGTCAACATGAGTGGCAAGTCTCTGAGGTAAAAGATGCACAAGTCAAGGCCATAAAAGCAGACCACATGCTTAAGAATTTGTCTATTGTAACCATAATGAGGTGGCCTGCTGTCTCTAAGGAGACAATTCATGATACAGCATATACCCAGAGAGAAGTGAAAGACTATTTTATGAACCCAATACAGTCAGCTATAAGTCAATGAAGATTCAGTTCCTTAAAGAGACAGAGGAAGAAAGAATTCATGTGAAAAGTAGTGTCTCAAAAGACCTGATCATATGCAGCTGTATACTGCCATGCACCAATACTATAACCTACTGGTTTTATATAACCTATAACCTACTATTGCCATACACCAAAACTATAACCTATCAGCACAGCTACTCATCTAAGTAAAAATTCATCACATGCTCCTTCAAGAAGAGGCCTTTGATGCAAAACATGATCTACCTTATATATTTAAATAGCACTTTTCAGCATTCTATTAATCCTGACAGTACTTTAGAGAGGTTGCCAGTATTAAAACATAATATCTGGAACATTCTGAGGAAAAAAAAAAAAGGCAAAGCAATTTTTTTCATATTTATACTGTGCCTTACCCCACAAGACAAAACTCACTGTAGAAAGCATATCACATTAAACTGTAAAAGGAAGTTGCTGCCTAAAAACAAATGAAAATTAGGCTAACTGCTTGCTGTCTGAAGTTTTATTTACAGAATTCTGCTCAGAGAGGCATAAACTCTCCATTTTATTGCAATGATTGCTAATAATGAAGAAAAAAAATATTTATGGAGAATCTCCAATAATCTGAAATTACATATTGTGTGTTTAATGGAACAGGAGAGGGACAGAGAACTGAAACTAGTGTTCTAACAAACCTTGAACTTTGGACACAAGAAAACAAGAAAGGAAGATTAGTTGTTCATCAAAGAACTGCAAAATAAAGAATAGGTAAGTGTAAGGTGTTTGACTATTCAGTGGGAAGGGAATACATAGAAAATAACATTGTTTCTTACTTTCGACCACAGACAAAAGGACTCTTTCTTAAAAGAAAGACTATACTGAAAAGGGTTTTTTAAATCATTCTTTTTCTTACAAAATTATGCAGGAATAAAAGAGTTTTGTCCACACATTTGGAAATTTTGTTTCAAACCCTGTAAATAGAGTGCATGGGCATGAGACTCACTGAAGCTTTCACTAAATATCCAAAAACTTTAGTTAGCCTCCTATTTTGTTTTTTCTGCACATTGGTGGAGTGTTACACGAAACAACATTTCAGACTCTTTAGTAGTAATTCTTGTAAGCACATTTAGTCATAAAGGTTATTTCCAAATGCTTTCTTTCACATATGCAGCTGAGAGAAGTAATGCCAATATCGACAGAGTTGTTGATTATGGATTTATAGCCTATAAATGTGAGGGCATATGGTGAGACTCTAAAATGAATATCAAATGTTCACAGAGCCTCACACAGATCATGAAGTGTAAAATAGGACACAAGTGACTTAGATACAGTCATTTAGCATCTGCTCCAGCTGCATTAATTCAGGTTGAACATTATACAGTAGCATGATACAGACACAGACAAGCAACTGCATACATAAGACAGCTTGATTATGTCCTAGCCAAAAATGAACTGTCATGCAGCAGAGCTGGGTTATCAGACAGGCATTCCCTCTCCATTATTAGGTGAAACAAAAATGGGTCTTTTAGTAACATCACTCCTGAATGTTATCTATAGTCCTGTCTTTCCTTCCTCAGAAGTAGGAGGAAAGTTATTTTCTAGGCATCACACCCAGCACAATGTATGCATCAAGAGTAACTCAACATACTTTCTCTTAAGAGATACTGTTGACCATAAAATGAAAATCAAAGCAGCTAAGAGAAGGTACCCTAAGCCCCTAGAATTTCATCCATTTCACCTAGACACTAAAACTGTGTCTTTGACAAGCACAATCACTTTCTGGGAAAAGGACACATTGACAGCAAATCCAATTTGAAGATCTAGAGCCTTCACATCAGAAACAATCATCACTCAAAATACACAAAGGAAGGAGAGGGAGAGGCTGCTTTCTGATGTGGTTTCACCTTAAGGCTCCTTACAAAGAGACCAGAAGCAAAGGAAGAATTGATTTCATGATGCAAAGGTAACACTATCAGTACTAGTCTTGACAGAAAGTGGACAGCAATCATTAAAGTAATTTACATGAACTGTAAATTTACATGAACTGTAAATTACTGATGTCTGTCTTTCCATAGCTTACAAAACTGGATGGCACACAATAATGCTAAACAGAAGTGCTGGTTCTTGAGGTGACCATTTAGTATGCTGCATGTTTGTTCACACTAGTCTCTGTAGTCCAAGCAGATGGATGTCAGTCTGTCTCTCTCTTACACACACTCCACCACATTAGCAAGGCAGAAAAAAAGAATAATTTAATGCTAAAAGTTTACTCTTGCCACCTGTTTTTACCATTACCAATTAAAATTGATTGTTTTCATATTACCAGTAGTTAATAACTTGATTGCTTTGAATCTGCTCTCTCAAATAAACCAAATTAGGGGACTGAGTAATTCATCAAGTCAAAATGAATATAAATAAAAATGTAGAGAGGAATTTATGGAACTCCAAAATGCAGGACCAGTACTGCTAGGCTTGACTAAAGGATTTCTCTTTATCTTGCAATAACCAGCTTTTTGCTTTCCTTCTCCAGTCTCTTTATCGCCTATTCTTTTGTTTCACTGTTTCCAATTTTCTCCTTTTTGGTTATATTCTTTTAGGTTTTGAATAGTTGTACAGTCCCCACTCTTATTTCTTCATCTAGCACAAGTTAAAATGGTTCCATTTTTCAGCAATAAAAGAGCTGATACAAAGCCAGTCCAGAGTGCCATCTAAATTTAAGGGATTAGTAACAAAACAAACAAGAGAAGACTGGTCAGAAGTCTAGCCCTGTGGATATATGGCAGCCCTGGGTGAACATCACAGTCCTCTTTAAAGCCCAAAGAACCACTGGTTATCTGAAACACAAGAACACGCTTTCCTGCTGAAAAAAATGCTGTCTTCTTCACCAATTTTTGTCCACATGCTCTCCATGTTTTCACTAAAATTGGCCAAGTTGCAGACACCAAATTACGTAGATTCCAGATAGAAGGTTATTGTAATTCTTGGCTATAATCTAAACACAGAACTCAATCCTCAGCTATCTCCAGCCTTTAACAGAGGTTTTCAAAGAGCCATCAGAACAAGTAACTTAAATGCCAGTGTCAGGGACAAACACAAGTTTCAACTGAATATCAATGAAAATAGTAAATACTTTTCCAATAAGAATTGGCAATATCAGTAAATTTTCTAGTATCTTTCAGGCTGTTTGGAATATTTGATCTACAGAAGGCTATTAATGAAAAATTTTAAATTGCAGAAGTTTCATGACTCTTATTGTGAATTAAATTCATCCTCTTAAATAACTGAATTTGTCACTTGTTAAACTGAATTCAAACATTTCAAACTCATTAGAGCAGAAAAGCTATCACATGACTTCAACGAACAAATCATGCAATACCAAAGAGCATAAGGCTCAAGTAACCAATTTACAACAAAACAGAAAAATTTGTTTACAGTCACTTTTTTCTACTCTCCTGTCTATCTGCAAATACTGAGCATATTTACTGCACGCTAGAGTATTAAATGGTATGATGTCAGTATAGAATGCTCCTATAAACTTATTCATCTATTTTAACAGATTAACATCTAGCTATGAAAAGTAATTTTTCTCTACATACAGAAATTTCATTAAAAAAATAAGTAGAGTTTGAGTGCCATGGATTTTACATTACAAAATTATGATGTTGAAGTCTTCAATATTGTGTGCTTAGCACCGCATCTTCATTATATCCAATATTGTTAAAAGCAAGTTCTGCTCTCTAATTAAGTTTCATCCTTGACTGTCCCATTGCTTTTGCTCATGGCTACATCCCAATTTGATTATTATAAAGAATCTTCTATTGATTCTATGAAGTTGACAATTTGCCTAATGGAGGGCAAGAATAATTTGCAACTGTGACTTCCCTTCCTTTCCAAAGTGTGCCTCTACAGAATTTGCAGATGACGTATGAGCAGTGCACATTAGGTTCAGAATGAAAACATTTGTCAGCCAGATATCTAATGGCCCATTTCACTGTGAATAGATGATGTTTGAAATATGCCAATTTTCATGGGTATTTTAATTACAGCTTTGATGGGTATGGTTTTGTTTACCTCATATATTTACCTAACAGGTACAAAAGGCCTGAAATCTTCTCCACTCTCCTATCTACCTTGAAAAGCTTAAATTTGTGGAAACTAATCAAATTTCCTTTCCAATGAGACTGAGAACTAACACGTTGTAACTACAATACCTAAAATTTGAAATATAAGGTAGCTAAATATTGGATGACCAAAATCAAAGAACTGGATTAAATGCAGAAAAAAGAAACAAATTTCTTCCACCTGTTTAGAAAGGTAGACTCATTCATCACCTACCTGATGCAAATGTAAGCCAGCATCCATTTAGTTTTCAGCACTACTGAGTGCTACATTAAAAAATCTACAACCTCTATTCTAGTTACTTTTTTTCCACGCATTTTTATACATAAAGGGGATTTTAAATTAATTCAACACTACTGAGAATTTCCTAGATTGGATATTATTTATTAATTTCTGAAAGCAGCATGCTGGAAAAAAAAAGTGTTTTAAGAGAGATAAGAAGGGAATTCACATCCCTTGCCCAACTGAGCACAATTAAGCTGTATGTTGCTTAAGCAAATTTAAAAACTCAGCATTTGTTTCATAATCTATGAAGTATCTTACAAAGATTCAACTATTTGTGTTTCTCTTTGCCTTATAAAAAATGTTTCAAAAATGGAAACACAGAGGCAGAGATTTCATGTTGTGTTAAATGCTGTCAAAGAGGTCTCTTTTTCTCTCCCTTTCTCTGTTGTTTCCAGACATCCTTCTCTCCATTCGCCTTTGTTTGCTAAAGTAGCTTACTGACTGTAATAAAGGGAGCCCAAGTGTCAGCTTGAGACTGCCATGAAAACTAACATTCACATAAACCATTTTTTCCACTTTTGTTAAGCTCCTTATCAAAAGAACTCTCCATCTCTCTCGCTCTCTTTTACTCTCTCTCGTCTTCTGTCCTTTTTAGGATATCTTTCTAATTTTATTGAGACTCCTCTGTTAAGGTACAGCACTATAGTTCAGTAACTATAGGAAAGTGAACCCAAAAGAGCCAGCTTGAGACTACCACAAACCATTTTCACTTCTTATGTTAACATTTCATCTCAAAGGACTCTTTTCTCTCTCTGTCAGTTGCAAGGCATCTCTTTGTCTCTATTGTGCTTACTGCGCTAAGGTGCCTCATTGACTGGAGTGAAGTGAACTCAAGCGTGCCAACTTAAGGCTGGCACACATTTTTTAATTTGGTTGAAGTTGACAGCCTAAAGGACTCAGTTTCGAAGCAGCAACGCTCCTCTCCTCCCCCACCTCATGCCCACTCCACTAAGGTAACTCCAAGATATATTTGCTTTATTAGTATTTTCTATATTATGTATGAAATCTGATAGAATTTAATCCATCATAATCCTGTAGATCATTAAAATATACTCCTTTTATTCCTCACCATCTTGGACAGAACATGGGATATGGAAATACGAATACCAAATTGCCAAACACACACAGCACTATACCTGCTAAAAAGCTTAGGAGAACTTAGAAGTAAAATCTGCTTGAAAAAGAAATACCTACAAAAATTAGAGACTGGGAAAAACTTTAAAAAAAAATCCAAACTCCCCACCTTCGCCGGTGAAGTTTCCTGCCAACTGAAATAGTAAGTATAGATTCCTGAACTAAGTCCTGATCACTTTGGTTTGATCTTTTTATAATATCTCTCATTCCCTTGATGATATATTTGGGTGACAATCTCATTATTAAATTAAAAACCCCTACAATTAAATGAATTATGGCAACCAAACTCATATCCCTGAGTGGAAGGATGCAAGCTGAAAGACATGAACCAAAACTGACTAAACTGGAAATTCCCAGGACAGAATTTAAGTCAGCTGCTGTCAGCACTTAGAACTAGCAAGCCTTAGGTACTTGAAAGTTTCACTGGAATAAAAAATCCAGAAGAAAATATCCAGTGTGCAATATTTTTCACCTTGCTTTTTCCTTGTTTTCAGTGATGTTCTTCACTTACTTTCTATGTCTTTCACAATTCTTGACAATATTCAGTTAGCTCAATTTAACATTCTTAGCTCTCTTTTGCATTGCTTAAATTAAGTCATGTAGTTTTGAATTGGAAAACAAAAATGGACATTTTTGGTAACACTCAATATATCTTTACGTTTTTTCACAGCCAAAATCCCACACTTTGCAGCACAGAAAATCTGTATGTCTTAAATTCAAAATGTAGTAAAAAAAAAAGCTTGTTTATTTTTACACAAATCAGAGATTCATAATGAAGTTACCCAGAAAAATCTGTGCTACTTATTTTCAATTTTTCCTTTTTAAACACCTGTGGATCACACTAGAATTTCAGGAACATGCCTAACATTGACAAAATCCATTCCAAGTAACAAATGATCTTAAAAACATGCCCATTAATTGTGAACAGAAAAATTTGATTTCAGGGCACACAAAATTTAATATCACATCCTGTCCATTATCCCAAAAGGCATCATTGAGTACAGAAGTCACTTTACTTCTAACATTGCCAGTAAAACCCTTCATCTTGGTTGCTACACTTGGGATCTATCTAGCTCCTGAATATACTGCTGTGCAACAATGCCAGATTCACTGAACATCACCCCAAGACATCAGCATTCAAAAATGTAGGTCCTTCCATATCAAAAGGGCTTTATTTTTCCATAGTACATTTGGGATTCACTCTATTTCTCTTCTTGTTTCTGAAACTATAATTCAGTCAAGTCCATACACTTCTAGTTTCACTTTGCCACAGCTGAGATGGAAAACATGCAATTTACCCTACAGAAAAAGAATTAGGAAAAAGGTGTAAGTTTATAGCACAGAAGCTAAAAATTAATAAGAGAAGGGAATAAATATGGATTGTAAACTTCAGAAAGCTTGATTTTCACACCATGTTCTAATTGAAAACACTCTTTTATACATCAGTGCTTATTAACAAAATGAAGTACTACAAGCTCCTGAGTAGTCAAGGTCAGGGATGCACAAAAAAGCAAATAAAACCCAAGAATACCCACACCCAGTCATGACCAAATAGTGAATAAGAACAGGGCTGGTGATGATTTAGTAGAAAACCTAAACATGAACCAGGTACATAAAAACATGTATTTTAGCATAGAGTTTCAAGAATTTAGCTAATGTTGCAATGAACCACTTGCAAATAATAAATGAACTGTAAAAAACTCACATCACCTAATTGTAAACATATTAGGCATTTTATCTCAATATTTAGTGTATTTCAATAATTGGTTTAACTCTCTTACATGATTACCAAAATATCCAAAGTCACTAGTCTGCAGGAAATTCTTAAAAAGTAATTGATAGATTAGAGTCACAGTTTCTGTTAGGTCCATGAGCATTCTGCTGTTGCTCTTGGTAGAATTACATTTTCATTAGTGCTTTTGGAAGACTGTTAGAAGCAGAGACAGGTGTTTTCTGATTTTGGAGTAAAGGAATGTTTACTTCACATTACACCAGCATAAAAGCCAAGTTTCACAAGCTGTGGCCAGCTAAATTAACTATGGAAATTCCTTATGACAAAGCAAATCAGTCTCCTGGGTGAAATGATAGGATGTGCCGTAAGCTACATCTTGCACAGATTCATAGGACACAAGAAGCTTTCTGAGAACTTTCTGGGCCCCTTTTCCTCCTGAAAACAGTTACTATTCTATTATATGCCATCAGGAAACTAAAGAAAATGTTAAAATGCTCTAAGTCTGCAAACCTGTCTCTGGCAAACAGCAAAATAAATACAACTGGCCAATTTCAATCAGATTTCTTTGGCAATTTTTCAAAGATGGGAAGAAGCATGACACTAGCACTCTGCCAGGCCTCATGTGTCTCTGAATATTCTGTAAACAAAAGCACTTCAGTGCATCCCCAATCAAAGTCACACCAGCTGTTGTTCTTCCTGCACTTACTCTCTGCAGTGGAAAAGAAGACAAAAATCGTACTGCTTGGAGAAGAAAGGGAAAAAAACACAGGCAAAACAACACACATCAGGAAAAGAAAGGGATATTAATGGCTATTTCAAGAAGAAAAATTTTCTTTTCAGAGGGCATTTCGATACCCTCATAAAAAAGGGCCATGATGATGATGATGCCATAAAAAATAAAACTGTATCGAGCTAGGACTTTCATTTCCTTTTGACTCATGCAATTTCACCAGATTTGTGTAAAGTTCACAGCACTTCAAGAAACAACAGAAAGACACATTAACTCTGCAGTAGTTTATAGAAAGTTTCTATGAGATAGAAAATGTATTCATGTTGAAAATATTGAGTCACTAAGCCCTCAGACTGCATTCCAAAAGTCTACCAGAACCATTTCAATCAAGAAGTGAGTATGTGACAGCCAGGCCATTTGGGCTAAAAAGCATTGTGCAGAATTATGTCGGGTGCATCTAGTGCCCTCTAAATGACCTCGTATTATGGCCATGGTATTAAGTCATGGAGAAACCTGGAAGTAAGATGAATAATTTTTATTCCCTTAAAAAATAAAATTTAAAAAATAGGAAAGGGAAAACTCTCAAGTTCCCAGTAAGAATGCTAAATTACCCCCTCTCCCAACAGAATGCTTCACTTTCATTTCCAAGTAGCAGTAAGCCTATTGACCCCCACGGTGTTATCCTTTTCACTGCTCTTACAGTACTTTCTTTAATCTCTTGGATCAAAGATTGGTCAATAAAAATCATCTCTGCTTTTGTGGGGAGCAAACAAACTTCACCGAGTCCTATGATAATTTTAAATCTTCACTAAAATCCTTGAGAAACTAAACAAAACAAAATTAAAAACTTAACAAAACACCACACCACATATATGTTGATGTTGACTTTGCAACTGGAAGTGCTTCTGTTCTTTTTGTTCTATATTAAATATTTTGATGTATTTTTGAATATTATTTTATTAATTTAATAAAAGGGGGTTTTTTTATTATTTTCATACATGTTGCATTAAGTAGCTTTAGGCCTTGAAAAAATAAACCTAAATTATTTTAACACACTATTATACACTATTTCAAATTAATTGGTTTAAGTCCTAATTGTAGAAAAACCTCTGCGTCCTCCACAAAGATTAAAAGACTGCACAGTGTTTCCACAACAGAAATATTTGGTGAGACAGTTTTTAACACATAGCTTCCAGAATACACGGCATCTGAAGGCTTTATGTTACACATTTGGTATCAAATCTAACAAGAACCTGAGCCAGGGGGAAATTTAAAAAATGTAAAAAGAAAATAAAAACATATGACCCAGTAGAATTTTTTTTTTGCTGTGGAAAAAAGAAAGCCAAATGCTAAACCCAAACATCCAGAGGTATTATCTCCATGCTACATTACCTTACAACTTAACTCATTTTTTAATTATTTTTCAACCTATGCCTCCTGTGTAAAGCATCCAGATCCTGGCCCTATTATTCAGAGTGTTTCTAATGTCCATCACCTTCCCTGCCATCTAAACTGAAAGGAAGTGATTTCTGTTTTGCCAAAACTCCTTGAAGTCATTCATTATCACTGATCACTGCATCTTCATCTACTCCGGACTCCTTGATGAAAGCTGAGCATTCCCTCTTCCCCAATCTCAAAAAAAAAAAAAAACAAAAAAAAAAAACCCACACAGTGGATGGTCCTTTTGATCTGGCTGTGACACTGGTACAACTTTGAATGTTTTCACCAGGTCCCACAAGACAGTACTGGAAGGTCTTGACATTATTTACAGCACGCCTTGTAGACAATCTCTTGCTATCACAATTTTATTGTCACCTCCAAACTGCCCACTTTCTTCCCTTAGGAGTTGCTCAAACGCACATTGCTACCAAGAAGTCTCCCCATTTCACCAATTGTATTTGCCTAGCCCTCAGGACAGGTTGTCTGCAAAGTTGCTGAGACATTCATGGTCAAGCATTCCTCATAAAATCACCAGTAACTCTAGTGAAAAACAACATATGTATGTGCCCAGAACATTTTAGTCATAATAACAGAGAATTTCCATCATTTTGGGCTACATCTTTTCAAAGGAGAGATCCCAGACTTGTATCTTGAGTTCAGGCAGGCTTAAACCAAGTCTTAACTCTGCTATAAATAACATCCTTTTTTAGTAACAATTTCTTACTTTATTTTATAACTTAATGCCATTTTTCAGGTCATGTTGAAAATGGATCAGAAGATTCAAAGGTGAAAGGGAATGTTTTCTTATTTTTTCTATATGGCACCTTGTATGCACTATGAAGTGATGTAAAATAACACATCAGGCTAAATACCACTCATAATTACTGATCTATAATTATTTTCTCACACATTTATTGCAAGGTCAGGAGTTATTCTCCTGGAGATTTTGAAAAAAAAATAGGCCCTTGCTTCCAAATGCAGATCACTCAATTCCTGATGCCAACGCTGAGAGAACAGTTAGTGTCCCCACACCCTAACACCACGTTAAAGATTATGGAGATATACTGGGCATATGAGGTATAGCCCCTCAAGTCCCAGGGAGAGCAAAAGATGCTTGGAAGACAGATAAAGCTGAGGTGAATCTAGAATAGCCTAAAACAAAAAGAGCAACCTTGCATTTACTGCATGAACAAATTCTCCATTATTTTACTTAAAACTTTGAGCATACAAGCAACAGAGAGTCCAAACCCTGAAGAGTTCTGTCTGTCCCCACTGCCCCTGCCATGACCCCCCATCAGAGAAAACATTTTTTCATTTAGAATACAGATGAAAAAAGTAGGTTTTAAAAAACTTAGGCATGAACAGGATGTTACTGAAGAAACGACCTTTTTTTTCCCTATGATGTAGAAAGGGAGCCTGCTGGACATTTCCACAGTGTCAGTGATATTAGTGCACAGAGAGGCTAACAAAAGGCAGCCATGCTGTCTGCTGCAGCACTAAAAATGGAGAAAATACAGTAAGGTGAAGGGAAAAAAAGGCAAAACAAGCTAATTTCAACATGAATTTTAACAGCAGATTTAGAAATAGAAGTTGATATTTTTATGACAGACTAAGCTGACATTGATTCTGTCACATTGTTATAGTAACCTCAGAAAAATATTTCTTTGTTTAAAGGGACTTCATCTTGATTCAAAAAATATAATGCATATGCATAGTTATATATAGTTTTCCTAATTCTCAGTACATCTGACACATACATCACTTGCAGCATCTATTGATATTTTTTTGCTGTTAGACTGTTTTTAAGATTTCCCATATCTGATAATAGTAATTCATTTAAAATATCATGGTTTTATTGTTTTTTTAAATAAAAAACTCTCATACTAAAAATGGATACTTCATATAGAAAATAGGTTGCTGTTCTCTAAAACTGACTCTAATGTTAGTTGAATATTAATAAAATCCACAAACCATTAGTACATTATAGCTGCTTTGTTCTGAATTACATAGACCTTTTATGTTTACTCCTCAGTGAAAATGCATTAAAAAAAATGAAATCCTCTCTAATTGTGTTCTCTGAAGATAGCTGGTAAAATCATTTCTAGCAGCAATAAATCAATTGTAGTATTAAAATGACCTGCCAGGTGCATCTTCTGCATATCAGACTAATTAAGGGAATGTATTAATTGCAACTATTCATCAACACCACCAATGTTAGATAACCCTTACGATGAATCTTTTTACAATATTATCCAGCAATGAAACTGCAGTTTGACTAGATATAGGGGATTAAACAACAACAACAAAGAATTTTTTTAAAAAACCCCTATGCACAGCTTTTTTATTATTTTGTTCCAAATTCTTTGCTAGTAAATCAAACACAAGAAATCATAAGTATATGTACATATGTAGTTTGTATTTAGACATATTTCTGTCTCAGGAGAGAGTTTCACAAGGTCTCAGATACTAATGTGGGTTTTTACCTCTCCCTGCAAATCTAATTCATAGACATTTTCTGTCTATGTATAGATTCATAGACATTTTCTGTATCTATGAGCCAAATGTGACCCAAAGTTGGATCATCAGGCCTTCACTGGAAATAATCATTTACTTCTGAAAATAAGCTTAATGGTATTTTTGTTATTTTACCCCAGGATGTATTTATCACTTTATACATTATTATAAATGTAAATAGCAAAATTTCATTCTACTGGTTTGTCTGGGTTGCTGATTCCCCCAATCTTATTTCCTGTGTTTTTCAAGACTTGGAACTGTTTTTCAAAAGTCTGAAGGTTTTTTTTATCATCACCTTCTGCAAACAAAAATTCTAGATTGCACAATAACTTCATATATTTCAGGGAAAGCGTTGAAAGTTGCAGAATGAAGTAAAACTCCTACAATACCAATTTCTTTACCATGCTTTTTGTTATAGAAGATTAAGAAAGGCTACAATTACAGGCAGAGGGGGAAAAATCTACATGTATTAAGTCAATTAGAAAAATCCAAAATACATAAGGAAAAAAATTGGCCCACAATATCAAAGTTCACATTCTCCTCCCCAGTGTGCTGCAAATGCTCCTCAGAGACTGTTTCTTGTTGACTCAGTCAACAAGAACTTGCAGGTATTTCTAAGTTACCCCGGTGTCTAAGTACTAGAAATAATTAGATATAACTGTGGCTTTTCCATTACCAACCCTCATCACTATCACCATCATTCTGCCCCAGGTGAATCAGAGATTATAAGTAGCACCTGTACATTCATAGAAAGACATTCTTGTACCTGGATAAAATTTACATTCTTTTCTGGCTGTATATCCATCGGTGGGCAGTGAGATGAGGAAACTGGTTATAAACCAGCCCTCACACACTTACATTAGAACAATTAGGTCTTGGTTTTGTTCAAAAGAAGAGGGGCTGGGGAAAACTCCACAACTCTGGGTCTCCTGTTTGGGCTTTTTTCAAATTACTCTAAGTCGTATTTCTGCAAAAAAACCACAGAGAATTATGCACCTTGTCTCAAAGGTCACAGCACTAGATAGTGGTGAAGGTAGCAAGTGAGACTCAGGCATCAGCATCACAGTGCAGGTGCACTGATAGCACCCCCAGGCGAGTTGAACACAAGCTCCAAGCAGCAGGCACTGGGGCTCACGGCAGGCAGCCTGTCCAGCACCCACAGCCACACACACCACGGTCAGGATGTTTCTCTTAACATGCATCTCTGCAAACACGCTGCAGTCCTGACCTCCAACACTGCTTATTGTGGGTTTGAATGTTTCTTGAACAGCTACTGCCAAGAATTGTCAAAATGAATGAAATTGAAAGGAAATAGTCCCACAGTGAAAAACACTTGATTCATTTTTATTTATGACTCACAATAAGAATATACACCTTCCTACTTTTAAAGACTGTCAAATATAGAAATCTTAAAATTATATAGATGTTTCACGATCAGCAATGAATTTTAAAGCCAGTCACCTGTCTCCAGCTTGTGTCAATATGTCTGAAGAAATGCTCTCAATTGCCTTTGGTATTCAAAGAGTTAGAAATAGAAGTTCACAAGTAAGATATTGTTCCTGTCTCTCCCTTCACTACCCAGACTGCTTTCTGATCTTCCTTTTGTCCTCAATCCTTTCCTTATCCCTTTCACCTCTCTTTCTCACTCTCACTCCGTCCCCTTGATCCATCAGACACAGCCAAGCTATCTGACACCAATGCCTTAAAGTAATTTTGGACAGAGGCAAAATGCCCTAGAATCCTTAGTAATCCTCCTCAGATCCATGTACTGAGCCCCAGGTTGGCTCTTTTATAGCCACAAACAGTCTTTCAGCTAGGTAGCCTGGAAACTGAAAGCTGTTTTAGTAACAGAGGGAGGACAACAAGTCCTGAAAGAAAATTAGCCTTCTCAGGAAGAAGGACAGAAAAAAATCCACTTTTCTTTTTTAGTGCTAACATTAATATAAGCTAGGATGAATGAACTGATCAATAAACAAAGGAACTATCTAACTGTAGCAGGTAAATGGGGAAAAATCAGTTATGAAGGCAGGATCTATCCTTTCAAGGTAGGATCTATCCTTTCATTGTATACAGTCCATATCCTGGTACAAGACAATGGTTTATAATAACCAGTGGTTTTGTGAATTATTGAAACAGCTACAGTGTTCTGTAGGTTTGTAGAAAAAAACTCTTTCGCCCTTTACCTTATCGTTCCCTACTGAGTCAAAGTATAGTTTTTGACATACCAGATAGTGGGATTTTTCTTTGTCCTTTTCCTGTACAGCTAAATCGAAAGCCATATGGAATTCAGAGAAGTAAATAAAAAATAAAACACAAAAATCAATAAACTACTGCCAAAACCCTGTGGATCATACTAAAGTCAGTGTTAAGTTGCCTTTCATGACTAAGCAAGAATACAGAAAAACTGAAAAGACTGCTTGTACCACAAGAACTGCTTTCCCCAGGCTTGGTGTGTACCAGCACTCACACTCCCCTGGTACAAAAGGGAGATTGTAGTGACAGAATGTGGGTCCTAAAGCTATCTCACCTTTGAGAAGAAAAAAATATTTAACAAAATTATTCTTCTCAGCGCAGGAACATAACAGATCCTACTCTTCACAGCCCAGTATAAGCCCCTGTCATCTCACGACTTTCTAGTCTTTTCATAGAATAAGAGAATCATTTATGTTGGAATATGCAGATACACTGCATGAGCCAACCCCTTCCAGCCAAAAAAAAAAACCCCAAACACAACAAAAACACAAAAAAACCCTCCCAAAAAACAACAAGAACAACAAAAAAACAGTTGAATACAGTTAGGGAAAATAACACATGACAAAAAGCAATTAAGGATTATCTCTAAATTGTGAGTATTTTTACTGAAAGAAGGTGAAGATTTTTGGAAAAGATTATGAAAGAGGAAATAGAAGGAAAAAGACAGAATCTTGGGATCCAAAAGCTGCTTCTTTCTTTGAAGGCCCTTTGGACTCAGCAAGTAGCAGGACACAGCCAGATATCATGCACTCACTATTTTGAGTAGGGGTTTAATTCTTCTTCAGCTCTACTGTTGTTCTGGTAGTAAATCCCCAGGGACAATGGATGTCAGAAGACTTGTATTAGACTTACCCTAGCATAATGAGGAGCAGAACTCAGCATCCTCAGCATCAAATTGTAGCAAATACAATCAAGGCAAACTAACACACCCATCTGCCAACGATACTAGATTAGACTTTCACAAGTTAAAAAACAAAAGCTCAAACACTCTCTGCTATTAAAGCTACCAGTCATTTCTAAATCTATTAATTGGTATTTCTCTGCAACAAAACAAAGAAAAGATGCTGTATGAGACTTTTTAAGGAAAGAAAAGAAGACAAATCATCACTGAAGGAAGTGTAACGTACCTGTGACTAAGAGCTACAAACACAGACTTGGCCAGCCCCTCTCCTTCCCCCAAAAAAGCAATTTACAACAGTGAGAGAACGTAAGTCAGGGGATCAAACACAAGAGAAGTTTAAAAGCAGGTTTTGGCTGCAGTACTGATGCAACCTAATGGGGGCAAGAACAACTTAATGCCACACAAATCCATTTTTCTGGTAGGGCCAGAAGGCTCTGAGAGAGCCTGACAGCTGATTCCACCTCTCTGGGAAGTCAGCAGGCAATGCTCTTTAGAAAAGCACAGCCCAGACTTAAGAAGCTTTACTCACTCTTACTTCCTCATGATGAATTACAGTATATGCCACAGCAAGAGGCAAAGACTTGCAGCATTGCTATGTCCAGTGCTCCTAGTATTGGCTCTTAAAACAGACCAGGGATTTTTTACTATCAAGCTCCTGCTTCTAAACTCCATTTTTGCTTAAAAATGAAAAAAGAAGGAAAAATAAAAATACTGGGCAATATAAGCCCACACTACCCCAAAAGCCATGAGACTAGACAAGTTCATGGTTTTGGAAATAAATGATTTTTGACATATTTATTCTGCAATAACAGCTATTTGAAAATCTAACATGAGGGAGATAATTTTCTATTCATGTCTGTATGCCCCCTCATAATTAATGGAAAAAATCATGAAGAGCATGTGATTTTTGCTTTATTTTTCAAAAATGGGAATTGTCAAGAAGAAACTCAACCTTAACTTTTGTGGATGACTGACTACAAACAATATTTTCTTAGTCTGCTTTAACATCAGTCATTAGCTTCTTTCTCCAGTACTGTAGTGTGGAGGTAAACTTTTACTCACAGCCACTCCAGATACAATACAATACTGCCAATACAAATGGCACATAAGTACTTTATTTCCAAGGGTCAATGCTTTGTGACAGGCCAAAAATTAGGTATCCCCATTTTAACTCTCAGCTACAGTCTGTTCAGTGAAGATGTACATATGAAGACAGCTACAACCTTTTGCATGCACCAATATATCCTATACACTGTTTTCTTAACAAGGCATTTGGCCTTATACACTTTGTCTACAGCAACAGCAGATCCTCTAAAAGACAATATCAAAATCTATATCCATAATCTGCAATTTTTCTGATAGTATTGGTACACCAGCTTCCAGCCATTAGCCTCTACCTAAGCTAGAAAAGAAAAAAGCATCCTTCTAAAAACCTATCGATTCTAAAACCATCTCCTCCTAACCACATTTGTTCCAAAAGATTATTGTTCTCTTTACTCTACTATTCTTCTATACAGCTATACCTTCAAAGGAGCAGATGCTTTCCTACAGGGTTTATATTCAGTTTTTGCTTTTACTTATGGCAGTGCTTTATTCTTAATATAGTTGTAAAATACACCACATTTTGCCCTATTTTCACATTTTTATTCTGTAGTTGTTCATTCTCTGAGAAGTGTCATCCTTCATGGCAATTTTTTAAACAAATGCATGAAGTCTTACAAACTATTGATTCATTAAAAAATGCAACCGCTAGATCTCACAAATACAAATATAAGACAACTGTTAATCCAAGAAAAAAAAAATCTGTTCTTAATAATGAACCATTATTTAATGTTATTACATGCTATTAGATGAAATTTTCTCTTAAAACCAGTTCATTTAAGCATATTTAAAATGACTGGACCCATTTAGCAAAACAGCTATCTGTCTTCCACTGCACACGTAGCTAAGAAAAGCTATTGTTCAGTACTTCAGCGGCCTTGCCCAGTGGATAAGACAAGCTGATTTTTGCTGAATCAGGGTCTTAGCTCTAAATTATACCAATTTTTCTTTTTGGACTTCTGATTTCCTCTTTAAAAAAATAGGAGGGGGTGGTTGTGGTGTTAAGGCAATTTGTTTACCTGTTCAGAAACACCAGAATATTAGACCCTCTGTCATTTAATTTAAAAAAAAATCTGCCTTTAACAGAAATTTTCAGTAGAGTTCCTCTTGTTAAGAGTCATTAGTCTTACAAATAAAATGGAAATGTATAATTTACATGATGAAGAATAATAAGCCAACTAATACATTAGCAGCATACTTACTTTCATATGCTAGAAAATATTTACAGCATCATCCTGTATTGTTAATTTTCACTGCTATGATAATAGAAAATTATCTGCAAAATGTCTCAGTACAAATCCATTCATATTGTTTGTCACTTTAGAGAAAAGTACATCAGGATAATCATGTCAGACAACTAAGAGTTTCTATAATGACAAATGCAATTTTGAAATATTCTGGGCCAGAGGTGCTAAGAGATTATGGCAATTTTGGACATTCTGCATTTTCTTATTAAATCCTAAAAGACTTTTGGTGCCTATGTTTCCCAATTCCTACAAAATTACTTTTTTAATATAAAGAAATTAATATTTTACTAAAGAAAATGTGTACAGTGATAATGGTATTAATCAATTTTAGAAACTCAGCTCAACCCAGTACATTCTACTACTAAAGCAACATATTGCCAGTGGAGTAGATTATCATTTTCTCAGTACATTTAGTTGACCCAACACTGTCATTAACAATGTGGCTTCCACATTAATGTATCGCTAGACACACAGGCATCTCTGCAGTTGTAGGTACCCATACAGCCATACATTTCATTCAAACTATGCTTAAACATGACTAGGTTTGTATTCCAGCCTTTCATCCTTTTCTTCCTCATTTTTCTCAGTAGACCAAACAATCAAGGCTTGCATATTTCATCTGTTGCAGTGCCTCAATAATTATGATGGAGCTATAAAGGAAATTATACACTCTGCGGATGATTAAATCAGCCTAAACATTTTACTCTCATGATTCATTGTGGCATGAATGAAGACACCATATTCTCTGCCTTATATCTGTCCTGCTAATTTTCCTTAGCTTCATTATTTTTTTTGCCCAGTACTTTTGACCCTTCTTTTGCTCCCCCCTACCCTACCCCCTATCATCTGTCTCTCTCCTTTTTTCTTCTAATTAGGCCACTTCTGGGTTTTTCTCTTTTTTCCTGTCCTTCTTGCTCCAGGTATACTTCTGTCCCTGCTCTCACCTCTTTTCCACATTATCTCTTTCTAAGTACAATACCAATGCCACAATTTTTTTCCTTTCTGATTTGTGAAACTCATTCTTTCCTCTGTCCCTGCCCAGGCTTCCTACCCCCTATGGGGAAAAGCCTGTGCTTTTCCTTTCTCCTCTATTATGAGGTATGGTCTCTCTTGTATTTCAAACTCTAAAGTTCACTGAGCTTTTGGGAAGAGAAAACTACAGCTGTAGTGAAACAACATAGGTTAGTCCAGAACTACTGCTGTCAATTCAATTCAGTCAGAACCTTTATTCAGAAGTAATAATATAATTGCCCTAATTACTGGAAAATTAGAAACCAAATAAAATAAAAACACTATGACAAAAAATGACCCAAAACCTCCCCCAAATCAAAACAAAAACCAATCAAAAACCCCAAACCAAACACCACAAAATGACAATCTCCTGGGGAAATACACTTAGAGAAATCCTTTTGCCAGAAATTTCACTGACTGCTTATGCTAGGTGGTTGCTTTTTAGAGGATTATAGTACAGTACAACTCAACAGAAATTGCTAGACTTAAGAGATCTATACTGAAGCATCTCTGCTAACAACAAAACTGCACTAACATAATCCAAGTGAAGAGCTAGCTCTTCAAGTATATAGTTGTATGATATAACCCTCTTGTGTAACACACACCCTCTACATCTATTCAGTTCAGCTTTTCTGATACCTAATAGTCCAAATCTAGGAGAATTTTATTATATTTTTTTGTTTGCAACACTCCATAAAATGTAAAAAGACTAAATAAAGGCACGATCAATTGGCAGTCATTTGCCAAGACCTTCGATAAAAGCACAGCAAGGAAGAAATTCCATAATTGTATATTCTGTCTCATACTTGGTCTGTCTTGAAGTACATTGCATTAAGGTTCTTGTAACATTATCAGTACTTACACTGTCTTGTAAGACAAAATTACACACCTGTACAATGCACCTTACTAAACACCTTCTTTTCTCTGCAACTAAATGTAGGCACTTCTATAAATCTTTTCGGATTTGGGTACTACATTTTGTCTTGTAGCCTTCTCATTTATATTTTATAAAGCCATTCCTATTTCTATTCCCATATTAAGCATATTATCTTCTCTCTATACATCTTTTCTGCAGAACATCCATTGATACAAAACCCTCTATTTCCTTCTATCTTGCTAAAAAAAAAAAGGAAAAGCTTATTTCTCTGGCAAATTAAGTTATCATAAATAACTATTAGATTAATGAATTCTTTTAAATGCTGCCTTTAGGCAAAACAAAAAGAAAGCTAAGGGAAGAAGTTTAGAAATAGGCTTTTGCAAAATAATCTGTAAAGTCAAACAGATTTGTTGGATTAATCACTCCACTATTTGGTATAATTTTCTTCTTTGGTTGACTAAAAATACATTACTGGCTAATATTAGGTAGGCATTCATATATTCAAACGTAAGTGGCATGTTCTCCAAACTGTTAAACACTTTAAGATGTCATAACTATCACATGGAATCCTTTGAAGGCAGCTACCTTTTTGCAAGGCATAAAAGGCTAATTTGACTATTTAACTCTAGGCATCCCATGTTAGAAGTTTGGAAGTGTAAAAACTATGGTAAAGTTCACAAAGAAGACATATATGTGTATAAATACATTAATGACCACACAAAAATCATTGCAGTCAAAATAGGTTTACCACTCTTCAGTAGAAACATAGCTGAAAGCAATTCAGAGGAGAAACTGCAAAATGTGAGAAAGAATGAGGACTCCAACCTTTGCTAACAAATGGATTAGGTCAGCATAGCATGAATCAAGAAGCAATATCTAACACACATATTCTGGAAGCTTTTCATTAAAGAATGAAAATTAAATACATTGACTCTTTGACTGCTTCTGAATGGTATGAACTAGATTAATTTTTACAATCACCTGTAAATTAGAAGAAGAATTTTAGATCTTGCATCACAGTGGTCAGGTTGATGTAATTCTACCGCCCATTTTAGAAAAACTCTTTTGGAAGCACAAACTCCACAAAAAAATTATATTCCATTCACTGCCACTATATTTTTTAGAGTCACTTTAAGATAAATAGTGCTGTGATAAGAGGAAAAAAAGCATTAGCACTAGCATTTCAGTAAAACTATTTTATTCTGAGAAGTTCTGCAGAAATCACACTAGGCCAGTGATATTTAGTTGTAACATAAAAATTAAACACCATTTACTTGGTATAAAATTGGGATAGTATGTAAATTAAGTAAGTTTCAATTCATGTCTTCTTACTCACATCTGTTGGCAGTTTAAATAGTTTTAGTGTCATTAATTGTTATAAAAGTGCAAGATTTGCTGTATGCTTGCCACTTAGGACCAAAGGCACAAAAGTCTAATTGAACTAAGTAATTAGTAATTTGTCATTTCCTATTGTCAGCAATTACTTTCCATTAGAAATCCTCACTGAAAATTCTAATTTGAAGTGAGGTTTGCATTTTATTGCTGTCCATCCAAATTAGTTTAAAATTGACAGCTACATTTTCATTTAAAAATTTAAAGATATTAAATATGCTTGAAGACACTGAGACATATTGTACCCCATGTGTAGTTGTGATAATCAGAATGAGACGCAAAATCCAAGACATTTCTTTCTTTTCTTCAATTACAAAGTATATGCCAGCTTTACATAGTAGGCCACATCAAACTCTTGCTCATGTGAATAGTGCCCTTAATTGGCAATTTAAATGGGTAACACAAACAGAGTATGACACACAAAATTCCATAAGGATTCTTTGGATTTCTTTCTCACTTTTATACATGGAACCAGAAAAATATATTGAAAGTGCACATAGGAGCAATGGAGGTAAATATTTTCATACTTTGTCCTGGAGGCTTTTCCCTGTAGTTTTACTGCAAAATAATGTTTCGTTTGTTATTTTGCAGACTTGTTAAAGCAATCATCAGTGTTCAGTTAAGAATGCTCATCATGCAGCACAAGGCTGTGCTTGGGAGGGCAGGAGTTCTGCAGGTTCCTTGGAAATGCACAGGGCTGATCAGCCATGAGGAGGTGGAGATTTACAATTAAGATGTACCAAATGGATATGCACCATCATTTCAGGGCTCATAACTTGGAACTGCCTAGCTAGCAGCAACTTGGTGCCTGGTAAAATGCTTCTGCTGCCTAGTACAACCCAGTCCTGAAACTAGGGATGTGCCAGGAGGCAAACTGGTTCAACTTCCTTGGCAGGCAGTCAAAAGTAATAATAGCATAAATTCATCACTGTCCCAGAGATCTTTTGTAAGCAAGTTACAAACCTGAACACAAAGAGCACAGAGGTTTATTTTTTTTAATGTGAAAAATGCTCAGACCCTGAAATAAGATCATGCTTAGCTCCAGCTGACAAGCATTTCAACATGAAGCTAACAGTTTAGCAGAGGTTCATACTAAATGTGCTCAGAAGATACCAGCTGGGCACCCCTTGCTATCCACCTGTAAGCAAGCCTCTCAAAGTCACATACAGAACATAGGAATCTACAGTAATTTCTCACCATAAAACAGTGGAAGGAATTTGATGTTTAAGTAGCTGTATTAATTTACAGAACCGAAGACAACAGAATTGCACAATTTTTTGTCTAATAACAAAGAGTTACTAAAGATATTATCAAGCTCATCTGCACCTCAACTGCAGTAGTATACTATGGTATTCTGCCATCTTTCTTTACTTAGTTTGGGATACAATAATTTCCCCTTAAATCTCACAATGGTGATGAATTTCCCTTAAATAGTAATTCTACATCCATATTTCCTGAAAGCATACATCTTTTACTGAAATTTCCCTGATAAGTGCTTAATACACATCACGGATAACCAGCACTCTAGATTAAGTGCACATTAATTACTGTTAACTTGGAACATAATTCCTATGAAGACACATACCCACATGCTTACACAGAGTTCATCAAAATTAATGCTGCGATAGACAAAAGTGAAGATTTGAAGATTTCTAATGATTTGTCACTAATAAATAACAGGCATTGTCCACAACACTTTCATAGCTGGAATAGACTGTAACAGGGAACCTCAAACAGACAGTATCTTAAGCCTCTTTTCTTAACTGATTGAATAGATTTATTGCCCTTTCCTGGAAGAAATTTTTTTAAAAGAAAAACCAAAACACCAAAAAAAAAAAAAAATCGCCCCAAAAAACCACCACCACAAAAAAACCCAAAACACACAAAAAAACCACGCCCCACACAACCAAAAAGCCACACCAGAAGGGGGAAATGTCATCTGGACCCTCATCACGAGTCCTCTGGACTGGCAGAAACCTTAGACAAACACCCCCCCCCCCTCCCCACTCTACTAAAATCAGTTCTGCTTCATACTATATTGATAGGAGCTGATAATAACTAGGTGTTTGATATATATTTTAAAAAACCCTGATCTCAAATGCTAAGACTGTTTCCTAATTATGTGATTCCTACCATGGGGTGTTCAAAGCTAAGGTTTAGAGATATTTTCAGAATAATAAAGATAGTGGGCATATTGCAAACCATTATTCTGCCATTTCTGCAGCTGTTTAATTGCCAATAAGGCACTGGACAAAACAGAATTAAATTAAAAGTTCAATAAACACAGATCAATATTCTTGTAAATACCAAGTCTATAAAATGATCTCTTTAAATGTAGTTATACTACAGGTACCATGTAGATTATCTGCATTTGAATTTTATGTGCTGCTTAAAATCTAGTTAAATTTCTTCCCAGTAAAAACATTTTTGAATCTAGGAACGCTGTCAAAAAAGAAAAAAATATTATAAACATTTCTTTATTCTTAAACTGTTGCTGTGCTCTCATTTCACATTAGCTCACAATCAGCTGAATAAAGAAGTCATCTTCTGTCTAACATGTAAATAAATCATCAGCTTCAGTTACTTTACCACTAGCTGTTTGTCATTCAGAAAAATAATGGTTAATCAATGACTAATCAATGAAGATGTGTAACGTATTAGTTTGCAGTCCTTCATCATCCTATTTTCCTCAATTGCCTGGGGGTTTGTGTTCAGTACTTACAGAATCGATTACAATTGTGAGTGATCATTCAGCTCATGTTGAGAGCTGTCAGCTGGGCTTTCTGCTAGGAGTTTTCACCCTCCTGTTTAATACAAGATGCTAATATTTAGCTGCATCTGACAAGCCAGATACTGTAGTAGAAAATTTTATAAGAAGTGCTTAAGTAACTAATTGCAACACTACATGTCACTTGATGAAACTAAACTTTTCCTGACTTCACAATAATCATAAGCATTACTGCCTTGCTGTGGAAAATTAAAGGAAAATAGCTGTCTGCTTGAGTCTGATCATGCCTGCAGGGAAGGCCTAAGAAAGGCAACTGACAATGATGCCTTTGTGCATAACTTCAGGGGAAACACCGCTAGTTCTTCAATTTTCATATAAACTGACATTCTTCCCCATATGACATTCATGTGTGCACTTAATTTCCTAGGAGAGACACTAGAAAAGTTGTACCCTCAGACTTTTGATACACAACAACATAAATGAATAACAAAGGTTTCTATAACCAAAGTCATGTTTCACTGCTTGACAAGACTATTTGCTTTGAAGCAGATTTAAGCTTGTCACCAACATAAGGAGAAAAGATTGGGTGTTGTTCCCACACACACACACCAAATATATTACTGTCAATGTATAGGTTTATTCACTTTAATTATTGTTTTCATACTTCTCTCAGAAAATGCATGTCAGTAGTAGTCAGAGAGTGCGATGGGGGAAACTAATAATTGTTAATGTATTTCATTAAATATTTAGAGCTGAGGGGTATCGATTAAAACGGCAGTACGTAGGCGCGCAGTCCCAGCAGTTTGAGCTCCAACAGCTCCCTCTTGCGACTGAAGGGCCAAAGCTCCCTCGCTTAAACTGAGCAACATTTGGGTGTCAGGCTAAGTTTATCGGCGCTCTTTCTATACACAATACCAAGAAAGAGAGAAAAAGACGTAGCCTTAGCTGGAAATAGTGCTAATATATCTTTTTTTATATAAAACATTACAATTTAGATGAATAATCGTTTATTATACAAATTTAATCAAGCAAAGTAGAGTCATTTCTCCACTAATTTAAAGAATATAACTCACCTAAAAATTCTTTTAATAGTGTAGGGGTTTATTCAGATACCTCATTTTTATAGCTAATTTGATAGACAGGGAAGATAGCAATTGATTTCAGGAAACAAGCACGTTCCCACCAAAGTGACTAAAAGCTGTACTTGCACCTATAGAACTGAAAATAATCAGTGCCTGGTTTTTACATAGTGCATAAAAGCAGTCCTAAATACATCCTCTAATTCAAAACAATCAGTGACCCACTAAAAATTGCTAAAAAGCAACATTTTTTACCTTCCTACAGAAAAGAACTTTCCCAGCATTAAATCTTATTTTGTTTATATGTTTTTGTCCCTGATCTGTATTAAGAATAAAATTACCTTTTGCAAATGAATAGATATTCCAGAACTTTTTTGGTTTACAAACAGATTGATAGAAAACATTGGTTTCTAGCATGATCAGAGAAATCACTGATGTATAGCCAATTAGTGCATCCAGCAAAAATAAACCAAATTTGCTAATAGTTACAAGACTAGTACTAAACCAATAAAAATATAAGACCTATAAATTATTAGAATGAAACTCCCTAAAATCAAATAACAAGTAAATACTGTACACAAAACTTGCAAACACATAATACTCATTATATTTAGTAGACAGTCGGAAGAAATGGTGTTTTAATTTAAGATCATTTGAGCAAGTTGCCCCAAAGGATCTGAATTAAATAAAATATTGTAACTTGGTTGTTTCTCCCCTAAAGCTTCCTATAAGTACACAGAAATATTTAGATATGGTCAATGCACCTTAGCAACATCTTGAACACTCAGCCCAGCTCCCACTCCTTCAGAATGACAACCTAAATAATTGCCCTGAGATCACAAAGTGAAGCAAACAGCACTTTAAACCATGGATGGTATTCTTAGTGCACACTCCCTTTTGTTTATCATTTCTTAAATTCCTGCAGAGATTTAAATAACACAAATAGGCAAACCAGGTCCATTCCCTCTTAGTTATTTGGTGTCTACAGAATAGCTCCATTCTCTTAAGCTGGTGAAGACTAGGAAAAAAAAGTCCTTGTCTGCTTATATCAAATTCATACTCAGACTTACCTTGCTTGTTCACCTGACATTTTTTCCTTTGGTCTGGAAGCCCCCAGTTTGCTGCACTGTTATGAACAATAACAGCCAGGGTATGGTGGCTATGTGTGAATAAGTATTCTCACTGAAGACTTTGCAAGTCATGCTGATGTTTCATTAAAATGTATTTCTAATAAACTTTTCTTGAGCAAAATTTCTAATATTTGTCTTTAAATTGAAACCTTTACACTAAAATATCTACACAATAATATTACATAAAAAAATGCTAATTTTTTCCAAAAAATTGATAAGCCTTATGAGCTATGATATGATTCCCGATGCACAGAACATTTTTCTTTTTTTTTTCTTAAGATATAATCATCAAAACAATGACAAATGAAAGACTCAGAAAAGGTTATGACTTGACAAAGTAACATTTTTAAAACTTGGACACCAATCAAATTGATATAAGCATCAGTGATGCAACACTTTCTGACACTAAAGTCTTTACCACTGTCTAAAACATATAGAATAGCCTATTGTGATTGCTTAATGTCAACTTTTGTTCATAAACTCTTTCATAAAAGTGAAACAGGGAAAAATGGTTTAAAGCAGTTCAATTTGTCTATTTACCTTAATCTCTAACTATTCCCATATGTCTTAGATACATGATGTATGACATGCCATAAACCAATTTTTCAAAGATCTACAAGACAGAAAAAAAAAGTCAGGCTCCTAACATTTTAAGCACTGAACTTTCATAGACAGCTGGCAAAACAAAACACTTCTAGGCTTCAGAAAAAGCTGAAAGGTTTTATTTGCATCTCTTAAATAAGATACAGTTAAAATATTTCATCATACACACAACCTCAAGGGAGGAAGGTCTTCTTAAAAATCTGAATTAAACCAAAAAGCTGATGGATGATATTTTATAGGACAAGTAGACTTTTATTTAAGAGGCAAATGCTAGAGATGTGTGCTCGTTTTTGAAAACCAGCCTGTGACACTGTACATTAAAAATCGCAAGTGGTGTAATCTCACTGTGGTCATATGCATAACTCAAGGCACTCAGTGCAATGACTTTTTCCAAGTATTTATTAGCAGTGCTCACTTTAATATGCATCAGTCTGAAGCACGGGGCCAGCAGCACACATTTAGCAAGATTTTCACTGGCAACTTAGAAAGCAAGAAACACATTGCAAAATAAAAGTGTCTCACTTACCTAGAACAGGCAGTAGACAAGAGGAAGATGATGTGTCAATTAGCAGAGTTTTGTTGCATCCAAGTTGCAGCATAGGATTCCTTTGGGCATAGAGAGTAGGCAGGGCCCCAGGTGGGATTATTAAGAAAATTAACACTGCTACTCTAAAAAAAAAAAATTAAAATAAAAACAGAGGAAAAAAAATTGCATAGATTGAAACACATTTAGTTTTATATAGTAAAATTAATTTATAATCCTGTGTAAAACCTATAATCCTATAATCTTCAATTTATATTTTTAAAATTTCATGCACACTTTTTGTTTAAATTGGAAATATTTAAAAAGTGTCTATATAAAAAGGCAGAAAAGTTTCTCAAATCAAGACAGTTTCTCATATCAACAGGAGCTAAAGCTTTTCAGGAAGTCCAGAAACATTTTCTATAATCTCATATTGCTATGCATTTCAAAAACATTTGGTATCAGGAAGAGATACTTGACAATGAGGAAGAGTGTGCATAAATTTTATAAGACTAGTTTCAGAAAATTCATTGTCATTAAATATATTAATGCTAAAAAAAGATCAAGAAGGCTGTATATAGAAATAGAGGAAAAAACAAACATGAATACCTCTAACTTCTAGCTATAGACAGTGAAAAACAGTTTTAATCCAGAATATAAATATGTACAAACATATTATAAATCCTCAGATTAAAATGGCTGGTTTTAAAGTTCAAAAAAGATTGAGGAACAGACTGCAGATCATGTATACAATGTAGGGTCAATGCTGTATTGAATTTCTAGACCATTTTCAGACTACCTTCTGGCAATGGAAGCATTTTGACCACTGACACTTCCTATGGGTATATCTGACTATCCTGGTACAATGAGCCATTCCCCATTATTGAATCTACAACAAACTGCTGTAGGTTATTCATTGATTGAGTGTTTAAGTGTATTCTTTGGGAGCAAATGGAGAAGGAAATCTGTAAACAATCACACACACAAAATCAGTGGAATTCTTTGCTTGGACATGGTTTTCAGTTTCAGCACTTAATTATCTGCAGTATTTGATAAAAGCTCTGTCACTTTAAATAAAGATGCATAGGAATTTTGCACTTAAAAGTTATACCAAGCCACAATGAGGAGCTGCACATTTTATCTCAAAGATTAAGCCATCACTGGCCAATATGACTATATGGGGACATAAGGTTTAAGCACATCTGCCTACTTTACACTAACATCTTTATCTAGATCAATTACAATATGCACTATCACTGTTAACTAACCAATATAGATGCAGACTGCGGATCTATAATATTCCTAATGGAGGTTAGAACAGATATTAAGAGCTCCATTTTCATAAGCTCAAGCAATAATCATGTGTGCTTGTATGTCTGTGCATATCTTCAATCAAGCTGTATTTTGATATCACAGGAAAATGTTTCTTTTTCTCCTTTAACCTGTGCAAAACACTCTCACATATATTTAGCTCCAAGTTCATTTGTACAGTTTGTCTGCCACTATGTATTTATAGCTATTGCCCAAATGAGCTGTTCGTACCGTACTAGGGATTTAAACAGAAAAAAAGACTTTTGAAGCTCATTTAATCATAATTTCTAGCTTTGATTTAACAAACAAAAAACAAAATAAAGGGATCATCCTGAATCTATGTAGGAGTTTATAGGTCTTCACCTTGAGAAAACTACACATGTCACTGCAATACAAAAGCATAGTAGAAGATGTAAATTTCTTACAATTAAATATTTAATATTAATTTTACCATGATTCTACAAAGAAGCTTTATTGTTATTCCCTCCCATTCTTATTGTAAAACAACCACTGCAATATTATTTTTTATTTCAAACTAGCCTCCAAACACCAGGAACACAGGAGTCTTAGCCATGTAAAGCCTTTCATACAGATAGCAAAAGTTTGACTGTCCTCCAAAAAGCTCAAACTTGAGTAGTTTGGAGCAAAACACATATGGTGAAAATAACATTCTGTTCTATGAAGAGAACTTCACTACGATTGTTACACAAAATCATTAAAGGACAAAAACCTGCACCCCTGCTCAGAAAAATATTGTAGTGCATGCTGAGCATAAGCTATGTTAAAAAAATCTGATCTGTCTGTACACCATTTAGCCATGCATATTCACAGACAAAAACATATATGTGCAAAACACAGCAGGACTTCATAAGTAATCAAGCATTTCAGCTGCTCATGTACTGAAGTCACAGCATCAGAGTATTCAGAGTCAGAAAGGACCCACAAGGATCATTGCCCATGCAGTGATCAAACCTGCAACCTTGGCATTATCAACACCATGGTGCAACCTAGTGAGACACCCTCAGCACATCAATCATCTCCTCTTCCTGCTGGAACCCAGTCACACATAGCTGTAACTCTGATTGCAGGTAGGAGTGAGGTCTTCAGCAGGGTTCCCTTGGAGAGAACCTTAAATCCACAGTAAATCCAGAAGGACTCCATTGACATTCAGAGAGTAAGACTGCGAGTTGCACCATGGAGAGCATCCACTCTGCAACCCAGACACTCGCAACAGGAGCTTTTGAGCAGACGCTCAAGTGTGTTATTAAGTTGTGGCGAGGTATCAATTTCCTCTTCTGTCTGACAAAGTTCAAATTCATACCTCTTACCTCCCCAGGGGGCAGCTCAGCCATCTGCCAGTAAGCCTAGCCTATCCTTTGCCTTCCATTTCAGTAAAGCATGCTCACATACTTGCTGGCTGGTGTGGGACAGGACAGATTTGTGTTCAGAAACCTTTAGATGTTTGCTTAATTCCATAGGTGTCCAAAACTCACCCAGGAATAAGATTCAGTTCCACCCCTTTTATTATAGGTATTTTTGTAGAAATTCTAGAATATTTTAACTGCTCTCCAGCTGTCACTTCAGAAGCATGTAGATTTCCATTAATGTATCTTCTGGTCAAATGCAGATGTGTCAAAAGCTCCAAGACTGAAACAACACCAAGTATCTACATTTTGACACAGTTTACACTTAAACTGGCAACAGCACATAATGTCAGGGCATCTCAAATATTAGAAGCAATCTGATCCCATTAACTTTCTTGAGATGTGATGATTAATACAGCCATAGTAGCTACAGGTATTATGGTTTCACTTTTTTAGTCTGCAGCTCAGGTATTTCTTCACAACATTCATTGGACTGTAGAGACTTAGACACTTGTTCTGTTTCTAAATACACCCAAAAACATCTCATTCTTGAGGACCAAACAACCATATATTTATACAGCTCACTGGGAAGCTGCTTTTATGAATGAGATTTCACATTCTTCATACGAAACAGTTAATGCATAAAACACAAGCAGTCCCTGGAACAAGGAGCAGAGCACAGATTTCCCATTCCTGGCAGAATACCCTATCAGGAATCCTGCTTATTCCCTTCATGCTAACACTTTTCTTCTGCAAAGAAGGAAGGAAACAGCAACCTAAGCACAGTATAACAGTGAGGCCACTCGCTGAAAAAGGAGACATGGGATCTGATATAGGTTCAAGTCTCTGGCAGTCTGACTGCTGCTTCTTCTGCTGAGCACCTCACACCGATGGAAAGGAATTCCTCTCAAGAAAAGAATATCATGTTTTGCTTTTTGTAAAAAAACAGCTCCCAGGATCGAACACCAAGAGAAAACTTAAGCCTATAAATATCACATAAAGGTATATGTTCAAGCTCTGAAAAATTAATGCAGTGCTTCAATACTGCTTGCAATCAGGATTTCTTACTGACTGATTTAAATAGTCACCTTATAGGTGTCTTTAAATAAAAGAAATCAGATCTGATGGTTCATGCTATCAGTAAATCTCTATCAGTCAGATGTCAAAGAGTTCTTATGTCACAAATGAGACCCCTAAACGTCAGGTATTTCCACATCCAGTGTCATAACAGCTGTACTGTGCCCTTTAGGGGTGTATATAACTGCAGGTCCAAACACAGGAAGACTTGGAAGCACTTTAAACCTCACCTCAAATCCCTTGTGACTAACTTCATATTAATTCTGTTATGTCACATATCTTCCTTTGGGAGCCTTTGGAAATGAGGACTCATGTCCTCATAGAAATTTTTGTAATACTTCAAAGGAAGGCAATCACAAAAACAAGTATAACAAGAAAAGTAAAAGATGTGAGCTTTCTTTTGTTTTTATGGGGTTTTGTGGGTTTTTTTTTAATCAATAAAATTCTATAGCACTGCTACCTAATGCTTTCTTTATAAGCTCATCTTATAAGGTTGGATAAATCTAACAACAGTATTTTTTTATAAAGTCACTCTAGAGTTTTGGGGTTTTTGTATTTTAGCTGGTAGGTGAAAACATTTCTTTCTCTTCATATTAAACACATACAACAAAGCAAATTATCTTCATAAAGAATTTTTCCTTAGGGATCAGTTGTCTGCATATCCTATCCCCAAATGATATTAACATGAAAACTAGGATATTCAGCATCTTTCTTCACAAAAACCTATAATGTTCTATTTCCTATCCTGAGAAAGACATCAAGACAGCATGCAATCACCTTGTTGCTGTTCTGGTTTAAATGCAGTTAAGACTTGTGCTGTAAACTTCCAGAAGTGGAGTTTAGACATTTGACATTTCATTCCCCAAGTCAAGACATTGATTTTCTTAAAGAAAGTGGCTCTGCTGCTATATTAATTTTAAAGTTGCTTTGTTTTAAAAAGAAGGATCATAGGGATCGCCTTATACGAGATTACATCAAAAGGGCTACGTGAAAGGTGTCTGAGCATATTTGGATAAGCAAGGTTAAAACTGGCAGGGATGCAGCTCTTGCCATTACAGCTGTGATGGAAAGAGCTCACAATCAGGAATGGAAAGACTTGGTATTGCACACCCTACATGAGCTCTGCACCCTGATGCATATGTATTACAGCACAGTTTCAAAATACATGGTTGCTTTCTTTTCCATGAGTACTTTCTATAGGATGTGTACTTTCTATAGGAAAAGAAGTGTAGCATCTTACACCTGCATATTCCAGGCAAAGAAAGTCTGCTAGAACATCCAAAATGTACATGTAAAATACAGAATGCCATCCTAAAAAAACAGAAAAACAAGTGCAGCAACTTTTATGCTTTCATTCTCCCAAAAGCCTATTTACCTGCTCCCACCTGTTTTGTGGTGTTTAAGGGAGCCCTCACCGACAGCTGAAAAAAAATTTGTTCCATGGTTGTCACATAAGTCCATAAGCTTACCAGGGCACAGAAAAACTTGGATCTTCAGGGAATGCCACTATCAAAAATATGTTATTATGACCAGGCTTTATCAAATGTGTTAGTAGGCAGTGGTTTAGGAGCTATGGGCTAAAGTTGGCTTTTCAGGAATAGTCTTAGTCAAGAGGAAGAACAATTTTTCACTTTCATTTTTTGGGACAAGAAAATGCTTGAAACGGAAAAAATTCTTTGCAGATTATTTAGGTCCAGCTGAACTCCATAGTGCCTGAAAATTATTAACTACCACCCTCTTAGCAAAGAAAGCTTTTCACCCTACTCAGAATTTTGTCCATTCTGTAATAAGAAAGGCTGAAGGAATTTTTTTTTTTTCTCATCATCATGTTACTGCTTCTAAGAAGTAATTTAAGGCAGAATGGCAGAAACAGGCAGGACTTGGTAGAACCCTGATGAATCAGAGACTCCTTTAGGTGATCCAGATGATTTTTAACATCTCTTCTAATCCAAGCCATTTTATGAATTAGGTTAGAAAAAACATTTAAGAACATAGAGTTAACTGTTAACCTAACACTGTCACATCCACCATTAAAAGTGATATATAGCTTGTTTGATTCTCTTTGAACAACTGTTGAAGTCTAGCATTTATGACATAAGACTTATGAATTAAGTAATACTAACAATAATGTCAGTCTTATTACCAGGAAACCTAAAGAGAAAAAGCCCTCAGAAACAGCCTTTTGAATGGACCAAGTTCTGACCTGCCCCAACCCCAATAAGAACAATTTCCTTGTCAAAACAATATTTGAAGGGAAAAACTGACCTTAAAAGGAAATATTTCTATATTTTTGAAACATTTATTGTTTTCAATTACACTTTCTGGGCACAAGATAGTCTCTTAATTTAAGACTCTTTTCAACATTAAAAATTTGTTAGTCTTGCATGATGATACATTCAAAAGGCCCAAAAGAGAAGCAACATAAGTGTATATCTCTAAGCAGTAACAAAGGAGAACAGTAATATTAGAGGCTAGGTTATTACACTTGAATATAAGTAAGTGACTTCTGCAGACACTACATAGAGTATAAGTGAGGTGAGTTTGGGGTTTTATACCTCACAGCTCAGAAAATAACTGTTGATCTAGAGCAGCTGGAAAAAATTAGTTATTGACACATCAGTTTAGAAAAGGCTTAATACAGAAGGACAAGGAAAGGGTTGCATAACAGAGTGACATTTATTGCAAATTTAATACCTAATATGCATGTTTGAAAGTTGTCGGAAAATAATCACTGACGACTTATTGTAGTGACTGAAAAATTAACAGCTCCATTGCTAAGGATGCCAGAGGCTAGCAGAGGCAATGCTTGCTGCTGTCAGAACAAAGGAGGAAGCTGGCATTAACAGTGCCACATTTTGGCTAACTAGGGTAGTATTATTGCTAAGGTAACTGGTGCAGATGGTGCATAAATATTTCTGATAGAAGGCAATACCCACAAATAGTAGTTAGTATACCTTGAGGAAATTTCTTCTTTCTAATAATCCTGCTACTTCCAAGTTAGAAAGAAAAAGCCAAGTATGTCTAATGTAGTGAAAAATCTAGAAGATAAATATAAAGCCACCTGCTTGCTGCTCACAAAATTGACCCTTTACTAACCTATGGGAAAATAGTAAAAATAAATGGACTTTGCCTGGAGTCAGCTGAATGCATGAGGTGAGCAGGGATGCTTGTGATTGATAAAAGATACAACACTTGGAAACCTTGGAGCAGAGAGACTAATCCATGAAATACAATCCAGAAAGTTTGAAAAAAGCATCCCAGACCAGACTGCAAGTTTCTCCCAGGGAAAGGAGCTGTATACATTTTCTCCCATTGTTTTTTATGAGAAATAGCTCTAATAAAGATATTTATGTTGTTGTCACAGTGGTACCTGCCACATAAGCACCACAAGTCACCAAATTTGCTTAATCAATACTGAAAGGCAACGCAAGTCTTAGCAAGAGCTGTTCTAATTTCCCCCCAAAAATACTTGAGTGCTTCTGCAGTGATGTTAGCTAAAATTCACTTAAAATTAGACATAAACTTGAAATTATATACATACTACCAAGCAGCAGAAGTCAAATTTAATTATGCTTGATCCCTTGGTTCAAATATTGCTTCCAGTCATCAGATAACACAATTCAGAAATAAGTTTAGACTGTGATTATATTTACCCCACATATATAGTTGCAAATATTTCACTAGAACTATTTTATATAGAAGTGTAGCTGCTGTCATAATAATTAATTCTTATCTATTGATTTCATTGCCTTGGTAATCTCCAAATGTGAAAGCATAAGATGACATCTACAATCCTACAACAGAATGGTCTTGCTCTCCTTTCCACTGACTAGGATATGGAGTTATCCATACTAGGATTACAGAAATGAACAAGAGCTGTGTGACACAATATCTCCTTGTCTTATTCTATTTTCAGCTGTAGCATAAATGAGGCCATCTCCTCCCTAAGACAAAAACTAAACATGGAGAAGGGCCCATTCAGAGTTTTCCTTAACTCAGGAAATTAAATTAGGGTCCTTTATATCCCACCACCCTCCAGCAAAAGGGAGCCCATAAGAGACAAACAGTAAATTTGCAAATCAGAAGTGCGTTTGATTCCTTAGGAATCTAAGCTAGCCACTGTCACTCAGAAGAAAAGAAAATTGCTTATGAGTGATCTACTTCACAGCAGGATTTTGGGTGTGGTTACTTACAACCTGCTCCCTGAGAGCTACTCATCCCTTCTGTGCTCAGGCAGTGTCAGAGCAGAAACAAACATTGTCCTGAGTACTTACTGTTAAAATTAAACAGCTCCTTAACAAATGAGAGGACATGAAGCGCCCAACCCACTTCAAACTTACAGGAGAGTCACTTTGAAAGCTGTTTAAAACACACTGAATTTCTGATCAACAGACTGTTTTTTCTCTATACAGGCACAACTGCAAAGGGAGCATTTGTTTGAAATTGATCCCCCAGTGCAAGTTTTAATGTGCTGTTAAACTCAGCCATTTAAACCAGAACCAGTGAAATAAAACTCTGATGACTCTTAAAGATTTCAAGATTAATGCTGGAGGAAATTACCTTGCCTAGTCATGCCTACTTTTATTAGTACCCTGCAGTTGTGTTTCATTTTGGATGTGGCAAAAGTATGATTTGAAAGTCAAGAAGGCAACTCCTTGCATTTTGTATTTAATTATTGAACACAGAACAATGCTAAAGCTGCATTTCCAAAGTTTGTGGTGGTGTGATTTGCAAGTTTTACTTAACAAAACTGCAATCTGGCAGTAAAACGTTATGTCTTACCACAATCAGACTGAAAAATGTCATGAGTCTTCTATATTATGTATGTGTAGTAATCATTATACCAGCATTGTAGCATATGACAATTTTCTTATTCTTTTTGGTTTTAGATAACAGTCAATTTTAATACAGTGAAACACACTTCAGTAGTCTCCACTGATTATACACATGGGGTACAAACTTTTGTATTACTCCCGGTGTATGACATTCAATTTTTATTGTAGTATGGGGTTTTAAAGAGAAAGCTAGTTTCAGCTTATAGTGAAGTTGGTTTTATTTATAAGGTACAGCATACAGGGAATTCATTAGCAAAACGGGAAAACAAACTAGACCAGCTGGGTTAGAGAAGTTCTAAAACATTTATCAAGTTCTTCAGATGAGCTGTACTCCCTTGGCACATCCCAGCACACGAACTACTGCCCAACTCTGCTCATGAGCACTACACAGCTACATTCTTGTGCAAGTGCTTAACCATAGCTACACAGCTCAAAAGATATTCAATATACAAATTTAACTTTAAATTAATATAACCTGCTGCTTACTTAGGCCTGCCTTATTCTAATGCAAAGCTGTGCTGAATTAAGTAATTTAATCGCCTTCCATATATTCCCATCCTTTGCCTACCAACAAATGTAGGCCTCCAGGAAATGTTTTATCCAAATACATGTGTACTAAACAGCAACAGGCTGGTAGAAGGCAGTGCAACTTGTGAGCAAATGAACATTGAGCAATTTTTATTTTAACATTATTGAATAGAAGAATCACACAAGAATGGAATTTGCTTCTCCATTATTCTATTTTGATGGTAGTTCACATGAAAAAGGACCAAAGGAAACAGACTGAGTAGCAGCAGAAGATACTTATATATTTCCTGAACATTTTTTCTTCCTTTTATGGCAATAAAGAAGAAAAAAAATTACAGAAGATAGTAGCAAACATTTTTTTAAAGTATTTTGAACTCTTCTTAAACATGAGACAAACAGCAAAAATCCGCAAAGATACGCAATGTTTTCATCATGAAACAATAAATGCTGATATTCAAACTTGAACTATGAATTACACAGAACTCCTTTCAGCTATTTGTGCCTGTGCACATGTTTGGCACAAGGTGGACAGCTCTATAGAGAGAAGTAAAAGGTTTTTGCTTGAGTCTCCGCCTAACCCTCTGTGGTCCATGCTGAATGTTATTATAGTACTCATCACCACCAAGCAGTAATTTTGGAAAGAATATAAAGCACAGATTTTGCATTTGTAAACAGCAAAGATACTTTCAGAAAGATAAAGCGTAGCTACTGAAGCCATCTGGCCAGGGCATTGGCCTTAACTTTTTTCCTCTTGCAAAGAGCTCCATGAAGACTTTGGTGATCACAGATGGTCAAGGACCTTGAATTCACAACTTGTCTCAAAGACCTGAAGATTGTTATGCAAGTATACATGAAAAAAAATAAAATCTTGCACTGACAAAGGGGTAATTGTTATAGGTTAATTTAAATATTAAGGGAGACAGAAGAAAATCTCACAATCTGATCCCTGGACTCAAACTCAATAGGCACTTTTCATTGAGTCACTAAAAGAAATAACAATTTTAGATGTTTTAAATTTATGCTACAGAAATTCTACATGTCTTCAGTGCAGATTAGACCTTTGAATTTAAAAAAAAAAAAAAAAAACAGCAGCAACTTATTATATCCAGGATTTTGGGGTGGGAGAAGAAACAAGGATGTAGAGAAAAATACAGAACATGATGCAACAATAGTATGCACACTTGAGCATATACTATGAGGGCCAAAGAGGAAGGCAGTGGATGGTAATGATAAAAATTTAATTTTATATTCAAAGCCCTTCCCTTGGAAACACAGCAGAGAAAAGCTGTGGGATTTTTTAGTTGCTTTATTCCTTAAACCACATTCACTGAGTACAATACACTGTTGCAATGTCCAGTCAACCTCTAAATGATAAACCACTGCACCCTGCTGAGCAACAGGCACTTGCCCCAGGACCTGGAAAGGGGATTCTTGTTCTAGCCAAGAGAAAGGACTGAAATCCATCGTGTCCAAATATACAACTGTGTGCACTGACAGTGGTGCTTCTGTACTCATGATATTCCACAGCTTTAAGTAGAAGATATGACCCTTCTTGGAAATTTCACTTGAATCAACTTCTTAGACTTGAATTTTTAACAAAGATGAGAAGCCAGAACCCAGTCAAAACACCTGAAGAAGAACTTCTGTTCTTCAAAACTTATAAATTGAGAGCTATCAAATTTGATTAATTTGGAAGGGGAGGATAATCTAATCCCTCTAATGGTTTCTAAAACAATGCCACTAAAAAGAATCTACCCAAACTCCCAAAACCCTACAAGACCCTGTAGACCTACTCCACAAAAGCCCCAGGCCTTCAAACACATCCAAAATGTGGGCAAAGAGGCTCTCAGACACTGCCTTGCTTTCAGAACACCTTGAGAAAACTAAGGGCACCTTGCAGATATTCCTTTCTCACAGACCCTTGGGACTTTCCTAACTTTTCCAGAAGACACATGGCTTCTCCAAAAAGTACTATGTACATACACAACATTTAAGGGGTGCCCAGTGCATCTATATCCTCAATTGTCATCTACCAGACTTCCTTAAAATTTCAGGAAGATGTTACAACTTAGACTAGGAGAAGATCACGTGTCAAGAAATTCACTCACTTTTAAAGTAAAACCCATTACTGGAATGAAATATCCCACAAGTCATCCTTTACCTAATGGAAGCCAGCAATCACAAAGCAGTCAAGACAGAAGATGCCCATTTATTGCTGTAACTACACCTGAAATTATTTAATAAAATTATTTATACCCCAACAAAGCTATCCACAGGTTCAGCTAATTCCTAACCACCACTGTGAACCAACTGATAAAAGAAATAGAAATATTGCTAATTACTGCCGAGTATTTTTTCCACAAAAGAACCATTCCATGTGTAACTTCTCAGCCCTGAACTGAGAGAGAGCTGAAGAAAGAAGTAAGAGACAAGACCAGAACTAGCATTCATTGTTCTACGGTGACAAGAGCATTTTGGGAATATTACAGTTTATTCACTAACCCTCTACCCCCAAACATTGCCTTAATGTTTCACAAATGCTAATTATCAGTCTCTCTCTCTGTGGCATGAAGGTTAGTGACCTTGTCACTCCTCTCCTTGTTAATACTTCCCCTTCCCTCCACAGGTCCAATCACCTTTTCTTTCAAATTGCCTAACTGATGAACATAATCAAGTTAAGCTCAGAGCAATTGTTCTCCACCTATATTTAATTTTGAAGGGGTTTTGCTTCTATTTCAGACACTCAGACTGGCTTTGTGTTCAAAAGCTTGTTTGTCCCTCCCCTAGGAGCCTGATAAGAAATAAGCTGATACAGATGCAGTCTTATTGAAAAGTTTGAGATGGGGAATCAAATTTGTTAAAACTAACTAAAAAGCTGAACATCACACCATTATTACATTACTTAGCATTCAGATATATGGAAATTTTACCTCAAGATTCAATTTATATTTGTAATCTGAAGTTTTGGAAGAAGACATAGGAGAACACCACAGTTTTCTGTAATTATTTTTTCTATATCAACAAAAACACAAGTTAAGAGCAAGGTGAATCTCAGAGAATGATAATAGCCCTAAGACTGATGCAGAGTTCTATGTTAAAACAATCCCCTCCTTCACAATCACTAAACCAGACTTATCACAGCTGCAGCAGCAGGATTTATGACAAGCAAAACACATTTTTTTCCAAGTTTTGGTGGTACACAAGTATGGGTTAAAAAAACCAAACACACACACAAGAAAAAGGAAAAAGAAAAACCAACCAAAGCAAACAAACAGAAAATAACCAGCAAAGAAAAACAAAACCACCAAAAAACCCCAAACCAAACAAAACTTAAACCTTCTTCCACCTTACTTCCAAAAAGACAGTCTGCTAAGGTAACTAAGCTCCTTTGAAAAGACTGATGAATTTTCTGCAGATGTGATCACATTCTGATTTAAGCCAGGCCATCGAGATACAGACCCTCCCTGCTGAGTACAGGGAACCAATGCCAACTGATATGAAGAGCCTCTCAACTGCACATATTGCTCCAGTGTTGGCCATCAGACACTTCGAGACAGGATAATTCAGTGATAAGGTTCAAAGAATCAAGTGGAACATTTTAAGTCTTAATATACACTACTGTCTTCTGAACAGGTGCATGCACTGTGGAATATCAGTGTTTATCTATTATATCAGGAGACTAAGTATCATCTGAAGTTGCATTATTGTTTTTCCCTCAAACTGTTTCAGGTCCCTTCCCCATACCAAGTAAATGAATGTATAAATTTATCATGCTTTACCATGCATACTAAAGCACAATATGTTTTTAAATCTTGTCCAATATCAATAAATTATGTCAAACCACATCTGTAGCTTGTAATTTTAAAAACTCCAGAAATAATTTTTTTTTTCCCAGATTAGACAAGCCACACCTATTGCTTCCCTCCCCAGTACTTTGGGGTTATTTTATTTCTGCTGGAAGCAACAACTGATTTATGTTTGCTAACTTGCTTGTCACCAGATAGGCATCCTCACAGAAGGAAACCAAGTGGTCTGGATGCGGTAGTATCGTACTTATATTTGAAACATATTGGAAGCTGCCAGTGGTACTTAACCTTATGGTTTTAGGTAGCAGTTTTACCAGCAGTAAAAGAGCAACCACCAAACTCTGTTCAGCACCTGCAATGCCAATGAGATCTGAACTCAGGTTTCCTGAGGAGAGAGTGTACCAAGCCCACCATGCCACCTAGCCCTCAGTGTATTAAGATGTTAATTAGTCACTTTACTTATTATTCAGTCAAAATATGCTGGATTGAAACAAATTAGATTTTTAGCACATATTTCAGACATCGGCTCAAGTCTTGCAAGGATTTTCTTTTATTATTTATAAGATCATGTGCTGTCTTCCTGCTGAAAATGAGATGGTCTGCATGAGGAAAAAGGTAAAAGAAAAGCAGAGAAATGAAAATCAGATATTCCCTAATGATATTTAAAAATAGAAATTTTGCTACTGTTACATACAGCATGTTCCATCTTTTGAGATTTAATGGCTCTCTTGTGGTTTAATGGAGAATTACTTTCAGTAATTGATTATTAAAATTTAAAATTGCTAACCATCTTCATTATTAGATGAGCGAACATGTTATCCTTGTAATTAAAAAAGCTTGAGATTCACTTTCATCCTGTTGACAGAATGAGCAGATAGGCTCAGCACTCCAGTGCAATGGTTTCAGGGTTCTTGTTTGACAAAAATAGCCAGCAAGCTATTTGATGGTGAAAATAGAGAACATTCACAGACTGAAAAAAAAAAATGAACAGAGAAAATAATAAAAAAACCTTACAAACTAATTAAAGTTCTTCATCCAAACTATCATAGGCAGAATACAGAGAGCATTTTCCAAAGAATTTCTGTTTAGTGAAAAAAAATGTATTGTTTGTGTTACAAATACATATGATTTTTTTTTCCTAGATCTAGGGCTATTTTCACCTTTTGGAACTCAGTGCTGGATTTGTTACCTGCAGTAATACAGAAACATGTCTGAGATAAGTGGGAAGACTACCATGTTCCCCCCTTAAGAAAGCCTAACAGCTGAATGAAGGAAAAGTCTTCCCAAATTACAAAAAGGGAGAACCAATGTTAAGATAACACCTTAAGTATAATCCAAAGGGCTGAGGGTTTGCACAATAAAAGGAATCCTTTGGCCTTTCTGTTGAGACTAATAACAACACTTTAGGTCCTGATTTTAATGCCATGGGCAGCTAATTTTCATACCACAGGCAGTACATAAGCAAAACAAAACAAACCCTGCTTTGCTGCCATACTCTACCCCCCGCCAAAAAAAAAATTCTATTTTTTAGATGGTTTTAAAGTTAGAAAGCATATTATCTTTTTGGAAGTGTCTGCATTATGCTGTCAGTTCCCACACTTTGCAAAATGACACAAGGCCACCAAAAGTTCAAGACTGCAACACAGCAACAGAGCTTTAAACAACTGAAAATAATATTTTCATCCCATATGTTTAATAGTAGTCTCCTTGCCAGAGATATCACTTGCAAAAAGCTATTGCTATATTTTCTTATTTCTCCAGCAAGATGAGAAATTTACCACTTACACTTCTTATACTAAGACACACAAATTTCCAAAATATAGAGCAAAGGTGTTAGAGAACAATTATTTTCCTACTGTAATTAGAGCAGATGTTTTTACCACCACACAAGGTGATCATTATGACTAATGGTAAATCAGTGCGAAATGTCTGAACTGTCAGGAGCACATTCCACATGCCCCAGAGTATTTACAAACTGTTCTCCTGGCTATTCCAGCTCAGTTTCCCTTCAGTTCTCACTTAAGGCTGCTCTTTTCCTCTCGTCTCCAAGTGCAGGAATGTTGTTTACTGTATGCATATGTTGGCATAGGTTGCACCATCTCAGCACAAGGGCAGGGCAGATTCAGAACAACAGTAACACCTTAGATCACAACTTCAACAATATTTCCAAGACGTGCCATGGGGAAGAAATTCCACATTGTCAGGAGAGTATGCTCCACTACATGATGTACAACGTAGTATAAGTGTTCCCCCATATAGTTACAGCAAGTCTATTAGCTGTAAAATATACACTGCATATTTTTAAATTAGTATGCTTATTTTTCTGTGTATATGTTCACTTCTGTATGCTGAATGGCTTGCAAACAAGCACTTTGCATTAGTACATAAAGTTATACTACACCACATCCTGTCTAATGCTACAAAAACCATTCAAGAGGGACATTAAACCTTAGTTAGAATCACAGAGTAGGACCAAATAAACTGAACTTTCTAACTTCAGTGCATCCACAGCTCTCTATTAGCTAAACTATATATTACTAAAATACAAAATACAGAGCTGCTTTTATCTAGTAATAGATAGCTTATCCATAGGGCAGGAGAAGCGTGCATGTTAAGCATCCATTTTTCTATATACATTATCATCATGAGAAAGATTTCAAATTCCCTTCTTATTGAAGGAAAAAATTAGGATGGATTTGCTGTCTAACAGGATGCAAGATGTGTATAGCTGTTCAAAAAAGCCTCTGGATTGTTTTTAAACATAGACAAGCTGGAGTTTACAGTGGGAGGTTATGATATCACATGGCCCGTTACATGTATAGCTCTAAAAGTTGCCTTCACTTTATAAAGATAAAAGATTCTCTTCATCCTCCAAACTGCAAAAAGTACTTTCACTATAAATGACAGAATCACAGAAAAAAACTAGAATAGATTGCAAAGAAGGAATGAGGTCACTATTTCAAATGTTTCTGTGTGAACCATTTTGCATTTTTATGCATCCCTCCTTTGAACACTTGACATCTTTAGAGTCACTGGCAGATAACAGAATTCCAAAGTTAAATTATTTCTGAGTGAGCACTGTCAGGTTAGGACCAGGGAATTATAAAATGAGATGTCAATAGGATTAATTACAGGGATAGAACCAGAAGAACTGTACTTTAAATTATAAAAATCAAGTTTTCCCTCAGATTTCAAAAAATATGTGAAAGTTCTTTGCATAGATCTGTGATACTTCACAATGTTAGCAACCCCAGACTGCATTTTACTTCACCATACCTGAATTTCATACCTGATATTCAATACCTTAGCAGTGCAAAGACAAGGACCAGATTTCATCTTATTTGGTCACAGGCAAATTCATGTCAGAAATCTCTTCTAATGCTAAAGACCTAGATGGGGTTGGGAACATGAAACAAAAATACAGAATAGCTCAGTTTTTAGCTTTATCATGTGAGGCACAGAACACACAGAATACTGGCAGATATCAGCAAGGTCTTAAGTGATATAAGTACTTTGGCACATGCTATCTGTTCATCTTTGATTTAGCTGAGATTAAATTTAAATGAAGGATGTGAAAAGTTGGATTTGTTGATTCATTTGAGGAGGCTACTATGGTTAGCAGGAAGTATTTAGTAAATATCCAATGGATTATATCTCCTCTAATCAATTACTACTCCTTTATCTAGGGTTGGAGAGATCATACTGAATGGACTACATTTGGTAATTGCCACATCATCCACAAGTACTTAGTAGGGTAGGATTGGAAGAAAACAGGAAAGGGACAGGTGGGCACAAACCTCTGAAGCTTTACACAAATAGTAACCCCAGTGTGGTTTGCAGAGCCTAAAAACTGAGTCAAAGAAGAGGTGGGAAGAAAAGGCAATTTATATTTGCCAGAATCTGCCTTTTCCTTTATGGATGATTCCTAGTTAACAAGCTCTACCATCAGCAGTGTCAGAAAAAAGCATCCCCCCACATGTTTAAATGCAAATATTATAACTCAGGTTTGTTTTAGAGATAGAGGAGGGGAAGTAGGATAGAGAGAATGAAAACTCCAAAAGGGAATAGTTACAGCTTGGCCAAAAAGCTTCAAGACCCAAGTACCACAATACACAGCCGCACAAAGTTAGCGCAAATACCTATACAATCACATGACTGTATACAACACATGTGAAAATCCAAACCCTGGGTATGCTTGTGCTTTGCTTTTCTTGTGTAACTCATCACATCTCCTGTAGGAAAATACTAAATCCCTTGAACTTCACGACAGGATCTATTTCCATAAAACACTTATTAAAATTACAGATCGCTCTAATTCAGTATGCCATTAACTAATGTTGTTGTGGCTGGATTACAAAACCCAATGTCACCTCTACATGTGATGCACAGGGTATCAGTTGGATGTTTGGCTCTGTGCCTGGCTACAGCATGGGAGACCCAAACCTTCAAAGCTGGCCTTGTGTCCTTCTTTCCTCCTGAGAGAGTTTCTCCTTGTCCTTACATGGCTTTGCTATGCTCTTATGATAGGAACAGAATACCTAAAACATCATGCAAAGACAAATTTTTACCAGCAGAGACAGAATAGAAAGGAACTAAGTAGGCAACATAGAAGTTCATTAAATTCACATTTTCTTTCTCTTATATTTTGTCAAGTACATGCTTTGCTTATGCATGAAGGAAATCCTTTTCACTCTCCTTTTTGTTAACAGCATTTAATGGAGCCACAACAGCTCCATTTTGGTTCCAATGCACAGCACCCTGTCCCAGCTGATTTCTGTTCTACTAATATCTAAACGACTGGCTTATAGCAAGCAACTTTTTACATTTTATAGTTTTACATACAATGAAGCAAAGAGAACTAATTGCTTTTATTTTCAGGTGAATCAGCTAAAATTATGTGTAATTTGACATGGATGTTTCTTTAACCAAGACAAGGAGGAAAAAAAGTAGATGCTTATACTTGCTTAGAAGCAGTAGCAGAAGTCTGCTACTACTGACAACAAAAAGCTGTGTTTATCTTGTAAAGAAACATTTTTTAAAAATGCAGAAGCATTTACAATCGAAAATTCTACATTAAATTTCACAGGAAAAAAATATATGAAAGCAGGGAAATTACTTTCAACTCCAATTACAATCTCAATGAAGGGCGAGAATATCCAAGAAAAATTGAGCTTTTGGTGTGGTGGGGTTATCTTTTTTGTTTCTTTGAATGTGGATGAAATGTTGTGCAAGTGACCTTTGCACTATCATTATATGCCATTAAACATAACCATCAATTTTTCATTCATATCTATATTCATTCAGGCAATGAAAAAATTTATCACATCATTAATGCTTGATTTTTAAAAGGATGCATAAGTGTTTAAGTACTGCATCTAGAACAGGTGATTAAAGGCATTGGTACATTTTTTCAAGAGCTGAACTACCATAGTGTACCAAATTCACACATCACAACACAAGTACCAATTTGAATATTGCTCCAAAATGATAAAGGGGAATATTGGAGTACTATGAAGACTTTCTTTTAGGCACTGTCAGTGACACAGACAATATAATCTTACACTAGTGACACCATTCAAATAAAGCTGAAAAATAGCATTCCAGTTAAATTCATCATTTCATTAAAAAACAACACCAGCTGGTAGTTATAGCAAGCCAGAACAGCATTTTTCTCCCTATCATGATATAGTCTATATGTGTTCTGGATCTAGAGGCCTACACTACAACTAGTGCAAGTACAGTAAAACAGAGTATCACCAACTGAAAATAGGACTTCAGCAAAAGAGGCTCGGTTTGTTTTTATAATAAACTTTTAAATGATTGAAAATTTACACTATTATCTTTATGCAGGAGGTTTTTAATAGGCTTTTTCTTTCAGTTGTTGTAACCATGATAATTCATAACTATAATATAGCTATCCATTTAAAAAAATCTTCATTAACATAAGTAGTATCAACTTCAGACAGTTTTGATCTTTCTGCTGGGAATACAACCTTCAAATGACAGATAACTCTCTCAGCTAACTACATTTTCATACCCCAGCAAACTAAATAACTGGCTTACTGAAACATTCAGCAAACAGGATTTATGAAACTCCCCCAGTCAAATTCTTACATGGCTTCAAATATGTATCTGCTCAATTTGCAGAATCTGCTTTCGCTTGTAAAACTCCTGCAAATCCCTATTACTGTGCCAGAGGGACTTAGATATCTGAGTTTACTTTCATAAACCATAAGCTGAGAAAAATCCATATCTGACACCTCCAAGAAATAAACCCAGTCTGGCACCTTGGGGTTTTATTTAGCTAGACCAGCCTAGAACCCACAGTACCAACTGCCCAAAAAAGGACACAGTCTCATATTAGCAAAGGAAATTGTTTGAATTATTGTGTTTTATCCAGAGCCAAAACAGTGCAGAAAAACATTTCTTCCTGGCAGCCACTGAATTAAATGCTGCTTCCAAAATTGATTAGGTGCAGAATGGCAACTTTAACAGTTGTTTTGGCTTTTGGTGTGAGGTGGAGGAACAACAGACTACAAGACAATTTAGCATTGTAAATATGCGCCTTATTGCACACACACTAAAACCTGCCAGCTTAAGTGAGATGTTTTTCCCCTTTTCAAGGAATTTTAAGAGAGACATCATTTTGATTAAAACCCAGGGGAAAGTTGAAGTCATGAGAGCAGAGAACAGCTCCTACTCAGAACAGTGAAAAACAAAGATCCTGTTGTTCATAACTGCTCTGATCCCAGGTCATGTTAGCTTTTTGTGGCATTAAGCAACAGCTGCTTTAAAACTGTCTTTCTGCAGACCAGGGGGTGAAAAACACAGCAGTATAGATCATTACTTTTCTGATAACACTAAAAAAACCTAGGGTAGAGTTGAGCTGCTAATAAAGTCTGCACAAGACATTCTCTCACACCCTACATAATCTTCTGGTATGTGTTCAAGGCACAGTTACTCCTTTTTAATCATATATTACCTATTAGCGATTCTTAGTCAAAAGATTCCTACTCACTTTTCTGTATAGGAGGTAGTTATCACCCAGTCTTTTACCTCCTCCATCAATTCCTGCAGAAAAATCTCACCCTCCAATCCCCTCCAGTCCCAAATGTCCCTCTCTGCTCATGGACCATCTCCACCTATCTTCTCTTGTCTGGTTACCCAGCATATTTGACTCTCTCTTGAGAGCTGGATGCAGTCTTTTACAGCTGCCTCCTTCAGGCTTGTGGATGCACTCCTTAGCCATCTGGGAAGGTTTCTAGGCCTCTCTTTTTGGTGGAAGGAAAGCTGTTCTGTAACACCTGCTTAACTATTACTAAAGCTTGTGATCCTTTTGGATCTTCACATCACTTTTTCATCAGTAAACCAAGTACGGATCCATAACCTTCCTCCAGTCTCTCCCACACTGGAATTTCAACAGTGATAATTGCCGCATTTTGTTTCAATAGGATTTTTACTGCTATTAAATTTAAACCAAGTATGAGTTGCAAATTACTTCTAGCCTAGGGCAGACACATCTTACTCCAGGGCTTAATACTTTATTTGACCCTAGTTTGACTTCATATCAGGATCTACAAGACTAATCAGATGGGTAGCTTCAAAGAAGCACCAGGCATTAGCTTTTTAGGCCCTTTCTTTAGAAATTTTTCCTCTAAGAACAAGCACAACATGATCACTAGTCAGTTTAAGAACAACAAAGACTGTTTCCACAAACTCTTCCTTTTCTCCCAGATAGGAACATGATTCAAGGACCTGCAAGGCCTCTACAGCAGTGACCTTATCTAAGAAAAGTTGCACATAAGGCAGTAACACAGGTATTACAAGGCAGAATATCAGTGTGCACAAGGCACTTAATATGTGCAATGCTCTATTTATCCTCTTCAGGAATTCTAACCTCCTACAAACTGAGTCAAGAACAAACACAAACTGCATTTATAATAAATTTGCCTATAAGCAGCAATATAATCCTATTCTGCATTTACAGGAAACTCAATAATGGATGTGGACACAGCCCTTAAAAGACCTGAAAGCTTGGGATCTTTGCATTCAGTTTATTTCTTAGCATCTGGAAGGGCTATAAGAAATCTTTCCTCTACACATTTTTTACCCTTTTACTAAAATTCATACACTTAGTATCTTATGTACCCTGATAGATGAGGCTCTTTTTTCACCTCTGTTTGCATGCCATCCCTAAAACTCACGACATTATTAACCTCTGTTTTTCAGCATCTAATATATGTCACTAGAAAAACAGTTTTAATAAATGCATCCTGGAACATTCCGTTTGGAGCTAAGGTACCATGTGTGAAAAGGAAAAATAATGATAAGTGATAAATGGGATAAAGATTTTAGGGAAATTTTATTGTATTTAATTAATCTACCATTTTTACTAAGTTGCTTTCAAGTGAAATGGCTTTTTACCAACTCCTTTTGAAAAGGTTAGAAGGGTATTCCCTGAGCTACAATCATTAGCATATAGATGTCTCTAAGTGTTAATTTCTGTTTTCACTGAATGAATGTAATTTAAAATGAGGCCCTTTCAAATCAGTTAACTTTGGCCATTTGAGGAAGATAAGAAAAACGGACTCAAGCATGAACCCCAGCAAAACCTGCTTCTTAAGGATAAATATATGTGACTATTTAAGAGTCTCCATTGCCACATGCTGCAAATGATAGATTTCAGGAAAATTACGAGAAAAGGTGGATGACAGGATTAAAGTCCTTCCACTAGGTGATAGAGTCCATTAATAGGGTTAACAATAACAAAAAAGAAGGGTTATTTTTAGAGTTCATTTTTAAAAAGAGAGTTGAATTCCAGCCTAGAAATTACAGTGGTGGCAATTAGTTTTATACCTACAGCATTGAATTTCTCCTCTTTCAGTTTTATGCAACAAAGGAAGAAATTCAGGAGCTGATCCGTCTCCTAAATTAATGAGTAATACACCAACTCCTCTTCATCAGGATAAGGCTCAGGACTCTGAGTTTTTCATTTAAAAATAACCCAGTACATATTCAGTATGATGTACTATGAACCTCTGACACAGCTGTCCATCCAGGCCTGCCACATGCCCCAAGAAGACAGGGTTTCTGTTCAGCACATTTCTAGCATATATGCACCAGAGAACATGGTTAATAAAGATACGTTTAGCTACAAATATTCTGTACCTTATTCTCCAATACAAAATCATGCCTTCACCAGAACAGAACTTTTCTGAAATTACATTTTTCTCCAGAGATAACTTCTTGCTTCAATGTTTTTAATTCATGGGAGAAAAAGAAAGACGCAAGCAATCAATGTCGGTCTTGGAGAACAGGAATAAACATGAAATTTGGGAAAGTGATTTATACTAACCTACACAGAAATGCCACCTGTTCAGGCAAAGTTATAAGGTTTCTGTTTATATTTAATTTGCACATACTGAAATTATCACTGCCATATTTTGGTTGAAGTCCTCAGAAAACATGTTTGCTCTGAACATACCAGGATCTGGAGAAGTCAGACCCAAGCCACACCATTTCCTTGGCAGCAGCAGATCCCTCAGGTGTGGCAGGCACCAGGAAAGAAACCAGAACAACCATTCGTTCTTTTTACCCATACAAGATATGATTATATTAGGGAAGGAAACAATGCCTTGTTCAAAAATCAAAAAACAGGAGTAAGAGGAGAGACTAATGCCTTGTCAGCCCTCTTTTCAGAAAGGGAGTGTAGCAACAGCCACGAGATTGAGTCTGATAAATAAAATTGAAAGTCAGACCACACATACATCAAAAACACAACCTAAAAAATTCTACTTCTACGTTCTTGTTCATCAAGAGATTAATAGAAATCTTCTAAGCTATTTCTCCTTGCCACTTCTACAGACTGCTTCATTAAATCAACTGAAAATTCCTGTTGTAGGCTATACCTGATGGATTGGTCAAGAGAGAAGTCAATTTCTTTCCTTACATATAATTTTTCTCTTGTTCCCTACTTCATAATCAAAACCAATTAATTATAGCCAAATATCATTTAGGTGGCAAAGTCATAGAATATCCTGAGTTAGTAGAGACCAACAATGATCATCAAGTTTGATTTTGAGTTCTGCACATCCCCAAAAATGATACCCTACACCTGAGAACATGGTCCAAGCTCTCAACCTGTCAGGCTTAGTGCTGTGACCACTTCCCTGGTGAGCCTATTCCAGTGTTCAATGACCCTCTGTGTAGAGAACTTTGTGCTAATATCCAACCTAAACCTCCCCTGACACAACTTCCAACCATTCCCCTGGGTCCTAGTGTTGGTTACCAGGGAGAGATCAGCTCCTGCTCTGGCACTGGCCCTCATGAGGAAGCTAAAGACTGCAATGAATCTCCCCTGTCCAAGCTGAAAAACCAAGTGACTTCAACAGCTTCTCATACAACTCCCCCTTGACACCATTCACCATCCTCATAGCCCTCTTTTGAGCACCCTCTAATAACTTTATATTGTTCTTATATTGTGGCACCCAGCACTGCACACAATATTCAAGGTGAGGCTGCACCAGAGTGGAGCAGGACCATCCCCTCCCTTGCCCAGCTGGAAATGCACTGCTTGATGCACCCCAGGACAAGGTGGCTTTTGCTGCCAACCAAGCTTTGGCTGCCAAGGCCCTGCCAACTTATATTCCACTTGCCATTGACCAGGATCCCCAGGTCCCATTCCATGGGGATGCTGTCCAACCCCTGTTCTCCAGTCTGCAATGTACACACAGGGCTGTCCCATCTCAGGTCCAGCACTACACTACAGAATCCAGCACTCACTCTTGTTCTAAACTTCAGGCTGGTGGTCACCCATCTCTCCAATTTTTCAAGATTTCCTGGCAGGGCCTCTTTGCCCTCAAGGGAGTCAACAGCTCCTCCTAATTTAGTGTCATCAACAAACTTAATATACCTTTGAGTCCTGCATCCAAGTCAACATTGAACAAGAGAGGAAATAATGCATAAAAAACAGTCCTGACAATTACACAGGCATGACAGACTACTGTTTTGAGTTCAAATTAAGTTCTTTTCCTGGGAAAAGTAACATCAGTGCAAACTTTCCCCTCCAGATGCTCTAGATAACGTGAGAGGATCAGTTCTCTTGCCTCAGACTTCCCTCTTCTCTACCAACAGCCAAAAGACAGGCCAGCTGATGTCAGCTATAATATGGATACAAGATTATTTGGACTTGGATTAAGACCAGCAACATGGTATATGAAATAAACTGAACAGATGGTAAGAACATTCAGCTTTGATATTCTTTTTTATCCTGGTCACTTTTCTGCATCAGATTTGCTTGAAATATGCTGATTATGCAAACCCTGAAAATAAGCCTTATACTCTTCAGATAAACATACATACATTATGCAATGTAATATTGCAACAGCAAATACATAAACAGGCCAACCCCTAGCTGGTATTACTATGAATTGTTGCTAATAAGTCCAGCTTGTTTGATCAAGTCATGCAGTGGATGTGCAAGTACTCCAGCCTCTGGTGTTGGAAGTGAATTGGCTAGAGGAGGAGGGAATTCCCATACACAGAATTCTTCACAAGATTTCCTAAATTTACACCATTTAAAAACATTACCTACACTGCATATTGGCTTCTACAGCCCTGTTCTATGAATAAGCAGAATTTACCTGTAAAAGTCCAAGTGAAAGTTATGAAATCGCCTTCAAAAGTTACAAGTCTATCTGTGCTATCCATTGGACAATGTTTTAAACAAATTCTAAATAAAATTTTTTATCTTAGTTTCTGACCTGAAAGATATTCAGAAAAAGTATGATATACTTTTTTACTCTCATTTATATCCCTGAAATTCTATTTTGCTTTGTAAGTTTTACTACATACAGTTCCCATAGAGTTTCAAAAAGTTCCATAATGAAATTTCTCCACATCATCCCTTCCACAACAAAAATTACTAAAATACACCTATGCTTTTAGCAGACCTATAAATAAAGAAATGCCATCATATTCTGTACTTTTGCAAGGCTCTTCATATACGTAGAATCCCTGTAGCCTGTTCTTAGTGTGTCTGAAATGTGCACAGTCTTTAGAAATGCAGATAATCAAAAAAAAAAAGAGCCACTAGGGAAACAAAGTGATAACATTAGCTAATGCCACACAGTAATGTTTATTTAACAAATCTGTGTTGCATGCCTGACATTTCCCCTGGCATCAATTTATTTTGTTTTGCTTTTCTCTGATAGTAGCACAAATGCATTTAAAATGTAAACTTATTTTACACCTACCAAAGTGTATACACAATATAATAAAAACATATACATCTTTTTTAATATCTTATGGGAATACATACTGGAGATGTGCAGAAAGCCCAGCCGCCTAAGTAAACGATCTAGATTATGGAAAATGTTCATTTTTAGCTTTCCCAATAGCTACTAAAACTGCAATTGTCAGTGCACTGTACATCACTGCATTATGTTATTTATAAAGTGCCACAATGTGACAAAATGATGCTATCCATCAGGATCCAATCTTAACTGAAAGTGGCAGGGGAAGTGGTGTGGATGGAAAGATATCTTCACAGACCATTCAAACTGGCAGTTTGGAATAGTTACAAATGGCAATTTTCAGAAGTTTAATTTACTGGTCATTTGTAAAAGCATACACAAATGACTCAATGAACAAAATTAGAAAAAAAAATTTCTCTGTAATCAAGCCATCTCTTTCTCCACTTTCCTTCCAGACAAAGTTCATGCTGCTTCATTCATCCACTCACTTCATTAGAGTCCTAGATTTGTCAGCTTTTCTTTTCAGGATCAGTACCTTTCTTGATTTAGAAAGCCAGCCCAGCCACTTGTCTCAAAAAAATACTATTTATTTTCCCTTTTCCTTGATATCCAACAGTCTTTGCTGCCTCACTGGACTTTTTCCGAACACTGACAACCCAAATTTTATGTCTTCTCTTCCAAAACACTCATTATATCAGACAATACCAAGGAGGACACAGGACAACACACCAGGCAGGATGACATCCTCTCTCATGTATACCAATAATCTATTTCTACAGTAACTATTTTTTTGTTTTAAATGGGAAATAAAGTGTCTTTGAATTCAAAGTATTGGGGAAGAATAACCCCGAGGCATGCATATGCAATGATTAGGCAGCAGTTAGATGCTACTACAACAAAAACATCAGTTCAATTCTCAGCGGTCACAAAAAATAAACAGTATTAAAAACTGAAAAAGAAAAAAACAAGGGAAAACAACAAAAAAGTAAAAATATTACATTGTTTTAGTCCAAATACTCACAAACGTTTTCTTTTAAATGTAGCTCTGACTACCTCATTAAAGAGCCAAGAGGAATACAGAAAGTATTCAAAAGGGAGACAGTTCAACTCTTCAACTGCTCTCTTTTCCAGTAGAATTTCACCCATATCTATAAAGCAACAATTGCTGAAGTAACGCACATCACCCGCTCTACTTGTTGCGTATCAACAAATCGAGAAGCACATTTAAAAAGATACAAAGAACTTTTTCCACATAATAAGAACTGCAACTCTTAGCCTGAGAGGGAGTGGAATTCAAGAGTCTAAATGGGACCAAATAGCTGCCAATAGTTTATAGTCCAGTAATAGCTAATTAAGAATAGTCCAGGTGTAGCCTGCTGAAAGAAGGTATCTAATGACAGACTGGTTACAAAAGGAGACCCAGCATTTTGGAAAAGAGGTGAGGAGAAACCTTTACTCTCAAAGTAGCTGTTCCTAAAAGCAACAGGTATTCCTTTTCAATTTGTTTCATCTCATCTCTTCAGTGCTCCATTATGCTTTCTCCTGCAGAACCAGTCAGCTTGCATTTCTACCTGTGACAATCATCAACTGTATCCCAGATACAGGAGTTTGGGGCAGAAGGTTTCACAGGAGAGAGGATACATCAAAATAATTCTTTGACCAAAAGGAAATAATAGTCTTTAACTCATCTGCATGGGCCCTTACCTCCAGTTATAAGCCAAAGTATTGAAAAATTAAAGTAAGCTAACCAGAAAACTAGGTTTAACAAGGAACTGTACACACCTAGGTAGTTTAGACTAATTAATACTAAAGGTTTGCAGCTTTTTTAAACCACCCTTAAGAAAATGGGCCTATCTATAGAACCTATTTTATACCATAGAAGTCTTACTGTTATTATTTCCACAGCAGAATCTGGAAGAATACGTTAGGGTATGCTGCCATATGGTCCTATTTGCTCAGTTCCCCAGCTCCATCTATTTTCTTCTCCCTTACAAGGGCAGCTTGTGTTGCAAAAAAAAGAAAAAAACCACCCAAATCAAAACTAAACAATAAAAAACTCCAAAAACAAAACAAAACCCCCACACACAACAGAAAACCCAAAGAAAAACAAACAAACCCCAACAACAACAAAACCAAAACTACAAACCATTACATGAAAAGATATTAGTCTAAGTATAATGCATCACCTAAAGATCTGTTGGCCTATATAAAAATATCACTGTTTACTTATTTGACTGATAACTCCTGTACATGGCAGGAGAACCAAAAAAATGAATGCTTGTACAAGGACATACCATGTTTTGCATTATAAATTATGAGAGTCTGCACATAACTGTCACAGATAAACACCATAAAAGTATTCGCAGCACACATTTGGTACACTGCTATGCTCTGTTAGTATGGTCACAGTACATAGCTTGTACTTGAGAATATGTCCTGCTGGGTCCCAAGAGTCTAACACCTGAACATGTTCATGGAATTATTTTTGAGTTTGCTGTCTTAAAAATAATTTAATGCTCAGTGGAAAACAAACAACTGTAAGCACACTTCCCTCTCTGACTTCAGTGTACCACACCAGCATGATTTGTTTCCATCCATCACAGGACCAGCAGTAAATGAATTGGCAGATATCTCAATTTTTAAGTGGAAGACACCTCAGTGGCTACAATTTTTAAATGGCAGGCACCTACTTCTTTGGTGCCCTTTTTCAGTTTCCTGTACTCCTGCTCACTATTACCTTTGCAGAAAACTCTAGTCTTTTTTGGTTAGCAGAGAAAAACTGAAAATCTTCCACAGAAAATTGTAATCACTATATTTATTCCACATTCATCAACTTGACATGAGGAGCCTTTATTGTTCTTCCTTCTAAAGATGTTTTTCCAGCACAAACACCAGACAACACAGAAATGTTTAGGTCAGACTAATGTGTTACTAGCTGTAGGCTACAGTGTTTTATTTCCCTTCTTCAGTGCCAGTGCTGTTTATCCTCATACAGCATCACTCTAGACCTTTCTCTGCCACTACTGTTTTTCCTAACCTGTTAGTTGCCCTTGCCTAGATCTGTCATTGCCTCTATCCCAAGCTCTAAAACTTGGATAGGAAATCTTGAATGTTACTACCTGAAGTCCACAGTGTAATCATTATATGATTTTGGACGTGTCAGCTGAGGGCAATGTGTAAAAGCCACTACTCTTTGAAGCCTCACTTTTTCTTGGGTGTCTACTACATAAAGAATCTCCTATGCACAACACGACAGAAAAAGCTAAGTTGGAAGGGACCCATCAAGATCATCAAGCCCAACTCTTAGCCCTGCACAGAACACTCCCCAAGAGTCACCCTGTGCCTGAGAGCATTGTCCAAAGCCTTCTTGAACTCTGTCAGGTTTGGTACTGTGACCACTTCCATGGGGAGCCCATCCCAGTGCCCGACCACCCCCTGGGTGAAGAACCTTTTCCTGATATCCAGCCTAAATCTCCCCTGACGCAGGTTCATGCCATTCCCTCAGGTCCCGTCACTGGTCACAAGAGCGATCACCACTTGTTCCTCCAGCTTCCATCATGAGGATATTGAAAACTGCAATGAGGGAGACCTCAGGTTTACCTCAGCTGCTCCTTATAAGGCTTCCCCTCCAGATCCTTCACACATTTTCATGGTCCTCCTTTGGACATTGTAATTTGGATGCATCAAGTTTAGGTTTTGACTTTTTATTACTCAACACCAGAAAAAAAAACAAAACAAACCCAAGAAAACCTCAAAAACATACAGCAAACACAACCCACTCAGACTGAGGGTTGTTTCCCTGCCCTGCTCATATCAAAGGTACCAGAATATGTTACAAATAATAAAATTGAGGCAGCAGATTAATTCAATACATAGGAAAGTAGTAATATGCTGGGATTCACTGAGAACTGCTGCTAACACGATTGAAATAATCAATTTACTCATTCCTCTTCCCACTACCCACAAATAACATATAGTATAATGAGAGATGAAAATCTGTTTGAGACTAATTAGAGATAAGGAAGTGCTTTGCACAGATTCTCCTTTACCAGATGGTTTCCACTAATATTCACTAATAAAAGCCTGTTTGAGGTGCTTGCATTCAGTTAGATTGGAGGAGACAAGAAACAGCACAACTACGTCTGCAATTAATTTCATTAGAAAGAATCTGTGTCAGTACTGTCCAGGAACTCTGTAGGTTTTATCATTTCATTTACTCCATGCAGATTTATTTTCTGCAGTGCACATACCTAACAGACTTCCTGTAGCAAAACTGTGGTTTTTTGGCTGTGAAGACAAAGTCTGAACTGGAGTCCTGTTAATATACAAACACACACATATTAATGTGAATCCTTGAGGATAGTACTACCTCTGTCTTTCATTTGTCATCAATGTAAACAGACTATCCACCCATCAAAAGTTTTGAACGACTACACTATGACAGGTAAGTTAATGTATCAAAATCTCTCTCATAAACACTGTTGCTGTTGGCACTGTATACTAAATCATCTCAAGTGTCATCAAATTATTTTGGCACCCCTCCTCTGTCTCTCCTGTTCCTTATTACATCACTGCCCAAAAGGAAATTCAGGAAATTATATTTTCTATGAAAAATATTTTAATTCAAGTAGTGGGGAAAACAACACAGCCTTGGCCATTTGTCAGAAGACCTAAGGTAACATACATTTAAGCCTGAATAGCAAATCCTTCCCAAACAAAGTATTATCATGTAGAACCTAGAAGCTATTTGCTAAGTATGACAAAATTCAAGTAATTAGATTGTACACAAACATTTTAGATATTAAAAGTAACCACAAAAATACCTACCTACTCAAAAATAAAAGGACCCACCTCCCCTCAAAAAAAACAAACACAAACAAACAAAAACATACTTTGTGTTTCTTAATGCCAAAGAACCATTTCAACCCATGGTCTTGTCCCTTGCTCAGATCCTCTCCATCACCTGATGACTTTTTGCCATCTTCCTGTGCTCTTTCTGGTGGGATTTCTCATTACTGATCTTCACTTAAAGTTATTCTGTCTTCTAAATACCATCTTGGTTCCACCCACACAGAGCAGACAAGTGATTCGTTCCTCCTCCTTCCTCCCACACCAGTGAGAAAACAAACCTGAGGTCAGGACTGATTGTTTACTTTGCCTCAGAATCTGCATCCACAGACAGAATACTCATCTCCCTTTGTACCAATTAGACTTCCACAAACTACATTGATATGAAGTCTCTAGTTTAATGAAATCATCTTAAATACGGGTGTACCTTAAATGTCCTCTGGCAGAAAGGCACCAAAAGAAGAGACTGTCTGAGATGATCTTGTGCTGCCTGTGAAGACTATTACATGTCCAGATAGAGCAGGAATAGAACAAACCTACCGCTAGAGCCAAACAATTTAAACTCACATCATGATTCCCGGGGAACAAAAATTCTTTGCAAGAATACTGTACAGAGGTACAGTTTATGGACAGGTCATTTCATTTGTTTAAAAAAGAAAATACTGGAATTATTGAGTTTATTCGATATTTTGAGCCTGTAGGCAAATTATGCATTTATAAAAATAATCATCTGCATTATAAAGTGTGTGACATCATGAATGATTCTATAATGCACTTTTTAAACTGTCCCAGTTATATATGTGAAAAGAAACTATAAAAATCAGAATGAATGAACAATTCTTAAATTAGTACAAGGGCAGAGCAACAGCTTTTTTTCAAAAATGGCTTTTATGCTGAACATGTTTGCAGTTTTCAAATTTATGGGTGTAGCTGTCAACATGTATATTCACTTTTAGAATATCATCCTGGCTTAATGAGGTCTCCTGGAATGATTTATTTTAATAAAAATTTAACATGCTTACATATGTGGTTTCCACCTTTCTACTTTTTTTTAAAATATCTAAGCTACTCTTCAACAGAGATACCACAGCAAAGTTTAAAAGTAAACTTCACAGCACATTCAAATACTTCAACACTTCAAAGTCAGTTTCCAATAAAACTTTCAAGTAACAATTGTCAAAGCTAGCTCCTAACAAGCATAGATCCATATATTCAGCCAGAAATCTAAGCCAGAATAGAGTCACAAGACAGCTGCATTTTAATTAAAATTACATAGCATCACACCAAATGATGCCAAATGAGTAAACAGAGGACTTCTTACTAGGCTCTTCCTCTTTGCTCAGGCCTCACAATTGCAACCCATGGGATGTGTACACCTCACTTCTGTCTCACCATCTTTCCACCTGTCTCCAGTTTATACTGCTTTTGTTAGGCAGAGCATAAAATGTTTAGATTCAGATAATCCACACAACCCCCTCAGAACAAAACCTCCCCAACAACATCAGGCTGCCAAGTGATGATTGAGAATTATCCAGTAAAAACACCTGTGCTTCACTAATTCAGAATTGCTCCATGAGACTCCACAAGTCACTGACAGAGTGGATTTCAGATTCATACCCATCCCTTCAAGAATGTCTCAATTATGGGTCAAACAGATTAAGACTTCTCTCCCACCCCAAGCAGCTGAAGTAGTTGTTCTTCTCTAATGTATTCCATTGCATCTTCTCATTCACTTTTCTCCTTTTCAGGTTCAAACTGCTACAGATCACTTGGCTAAACAGCCATAGTTCTGTAGCTTTTACTTGGAGATTGTTTCCTCTAGATCCATCATCACTGTTCTCTTCTTTGGAAGATCCCTATTTGTTTAGTTTTTCTTCTCTTGTTCTCTCCACAACCACTCTTATATACTATAAAGGCAAACCATTCCACTATAAAGATGGTCAGTTACCTGAAAATTGATTTTTTTTTTTTTTTAGGTTTTGTATAACCTAACAGAGCAGAATTTCTCCACTATCACACTTATTTGTGAAGCGTCTGTATTAGATCAAATACACATTTCTCCTACTGTTACAACTTTGAAAACATCCTGAAGAGTACATATGCATTAATCCATTAAATATCATGCTTTCAGCACTAGATTCAGCAACTACAGAACCAATGCTGCTTCCAGATTACATCAAAAATTTGTTCAGAGAACAAAAAACCTCTTTTCTAATGAAAAATATCTAGGAAGATAAATGACAAAAAATACTTGAGAAATTAATTTCTGCAGCTAATAAAAATATAAATAGAAAGACATATGCACAAGAAAATATAAGTTGAAAGCTGAGAAGAACATCAATAGTTAACGCTCTTGCAACTCCTTGGATAAATGTAATGGCAAAAGCAAATTCATTCTTCCCTGTGTTTCTAAATCCATGCTGAGTGATATGGCCTGATTTCAAGTGGAAGTAGAAGCAGAAGTGGAGCACACATTCCTGCAGACAAATAAGAATTGCACTTCACCACCAAATCTAGAATTTGTTTCTTGCAAACTCCCATTACCTTTACCAAGGGGTAATATGATTGAGCTGTACCTCTTTTCCATGGGAAAATCCTTTTAAGCCCCACCTGTACTGCTGGTACTCTGAATCAGCTCATTAGTTTTATTTCTAGCAAAGCAACAGAAACAATTAGATCATTCCTTTACAGTGATGAGGAATGAAGAACTTTTTCCTTAAAAGTGTCACACATCTTACACTTTCACAAGGCCAAGGCCATTTCAAATATAGATTCCTACTGCAAATCCTTTCCTTATGGGATGCTCAGGGCCAGCAAGAGGGAGGTTTGGTTGGGGTTTTTCAGTGTTTCTTTTTCTTATGCACACATAATGCAGGATAATAAGCATAAAGAGCAATACCAAAGTACAAGAGAAAAACATTCGTAATTTTTAGTTCAACTTCATATACTGCTCTTCATTTACTTCAAAAATAGAGATGGATATTGTTCAGTCACAGTGAACCCAGTGACCACAGTCCATCATTAAATATAATATCAGCTACAATTTCCACTTCAGCACCAATTGAAATATCACCTTATTACACTTTGTAAATTTCCACAAGCCCTCCAAGTTATTTTTGACATCTTTTGACTCTGATCCTGCCAACACTTACACACATTATCTTAGGCATACAGAAATCTGTAGCATTAGGCACAGCACACAAAGATGTACATGCATCATTTAAAAAATGAGGACTTCTAATTGTTTAGTACTGAAGCAAACCCTTCCAGACATGATGTGTACAGGTTAGGAAAAATCACTCCAATAGCATATCTATTGTTGTTCCAAGTGTTAGCATCTCTTAAAATTCTCTCAGTACCCTTCCATCCTCCCACACATATCACCTCCTTTACATTCTCCTTAAATGCCTAAAAATAACTAGCTATGCATATGGTCTGAGCACCACAGCCCTATACCATATAGCTGGAGAAAAAAATATTTTAGTTTGCATAGCTGACCTCACATCCATCATCAGAAGACATTTTTCCATGAGTTATTTCCCAGAACTTGAACATTTAGTATAGGCTGCAGATTTGGCAGTTGCAAAGTTCTGCACTATTTAGCGGAACAAGTTTTTTGTTAAAAAATTACCACATCAAACTAAAAATTAGCAACAAAATAAAACAAACCCACAAACTGTGAATGCTTCATGTGTTTTTTCTCCCATATTGTAAAGGGATTTAAAATTATATATTTCATTTCCTTCAGTTTAAGGACTTTTTTCATTTTAGAAAGCTTTCACTGACACTAAAAACCAGTCTAAACTCATGACCTCACACAGCATTCTATGCCATATTCAGGAATGGGGAACTAAGCACTCGTTCTTTGTTCAGCTTGAGCCACAAGGAGAAAAGCAGGAAGAACCTCGGTCAACATGCTCTCAACAATTTTCTATCAACATTCTTCCTCTAGCAAATACTTTTTCATCTGCTCCTTCCCTGTCCCCAAGCAGGTGACTGGTAGACTAGAAGGGGAAGCTGAAGTATCTTTGTCAAAAGTGGTGTTTTGAGTTAGCTCAGAGCAAGGACATCCATGTACAATGCATCTCTGGGAGCACTACAGAAATGCTTCCCAAAGACTGCCTTCTGCTGAAGTCCCTAGGTCACAGTGTTAATGTCACACCATCAAAGAGGCACACCTTCTATTTTACCCAAAGAACATTTTTTACTTATAATTATCCTCCCCAGTGAGCTCCTAGCTATGCAAGCTCAGTGGGGACAGCAATGCAAACACTATTGTTGGGTCTCACTCCAGTAAAGGCTTTGCTACAGTTGTGCTGCCTTCTGCAGCCAGGCCTAGAAACACAAACAGCACTTCATGGAACTCAGGCCTAAACACTGCTACACAGAGCTCAGCACTTGAGAATAAAGGCACCCTACTTCAGAAAAAGGAGAGAAAAACAAAAAGGGGCAACACAACAAATGCATGACAACCTCCAGTCATTATTTTCCTTTCCCACCCCAAAGCCACAGTCTTTAAAAAAATAAAAATAATCAATTTTACTCACTTTTCCTAGCATCCTCAACCCAGCACACACTTCCTACTCAAGCACGGCTCACACATATTTTTTTTTAAGGGCAACTTACTAACTCTGACAATTTCCAGCAGGTGGGGCTCATCAGCCTCACTGATGGGCAGCTGCTGGGGTTGCAGGAGGTTGGGCAGCTTCCGCCCCTTGTCCAGGCCCTCCAGGAGAAGCTGGGGTAGGCCCTCACCTTCCTTCAAGCCTCATCTGCAGCACCTTGCTCCTGTGGTGTGCCTGGGCCACCAGCTCTGGCCTTTGGTGTCACTGTGCCAAGCAGAGATGGAAGGAGAGGGAGAGAACAGAGAACTGGGTGCTGAGTTGTGCTCCTCACCCAGCACTGCCAGCCCTGCTGGGATGGCAGCTCACAGCTCGCCCCAAAGCCTCCCTCACAGCCCTGGCATGCTTCAGCTCCCAGTGTGTGGCCAGGTGTCATTACCTCCTGAGCCCTCTCACAGAGGTGCTACAAACCAGCTCACACCTTGCTCACTGCACATACTAGCAGATGCCAAAAGCTGTGTCATGTCAGCACCCTTGGCTGGCATCAGCTCCCCACAGCCACAGCTACTGCCTTGAGGGCTCGCTTCTCTCAGGAACATGGAAGGCAAGAAGCCTGGCCCCAGGACTGACTTCTGCTCCAGCTACTCCCTTAAGGGGCAGTAAAGCCATTTATTTTCTTTCCCCCTTGTAAAGGAGGACAGGCCCACCTCCTGAGCCAGCCCAGCAGGTTCACCAGCAGCAGGCTGTTCCCTCTGCCAGCGGGCTCCAGGGAGTCCCTGCTGCCCACCCCAGCCAGGCCTGGCACGGGCACAGCCGCAGGGCCCTGCGCACCGCCCACCCCTCAGAACACGGCGTGAGGGCAACCATCCCTCAGGAGCTTCGCCTGGCGCTGGCCACGCTGCCCAGTGGCACTGTGGGCATTAATGCCCCTGTACTTTCCTTCCCGAGGAAGCCCTGGGGCTCATCACATGCCTAAATCCAGCATGTGCTTAAATGTTGTAATTGTAAAGTTTTGGGGAATCATCTGTATTATCAGTGTTCATCACATCAAGTTCTATTTTGAATATATGACTCACTAGTTGATAAGAGTTTTCCCAAATTGCTTAAAAGATTAATAAAATAATCAACTTAGCAGAGGGGAAGAAAAACTACAAACTATTCCTGTTAGGAAATCACTTTATTGCCTATACATGTGAATGAGCTGTTTTAATGCTCAGGTTCACTGCCTCCTCTGCATTTAATCTCTTCCCTTTTATGTCCTACTCTGAATTTTTTTAAAAGACTTTCAGGCTTTTATAAAATTAATTATACAAATCATTAGTATTAAAAAGGTAATATAATGGTTTCAAGAACAAGCTTCACAGACTATCTGCATATTTAATCATCTCTGCTAATAAATTTTTAATCACTCATTGAGTTCAGGTTCTTGTCTTGAAGCTTAACTTGATAACAAACCTAGCAACTGGTAGAACTAATTGGTACAGAGTAAGTGAATAATTTATAAGAGGAAAAAGCACTGGGTGTTCTGGAGGTGTGCAGAGACCACAAGTCACAGATATTTCTGGGAGGAAGCATGAAAACAGTGGCTGATTGCAGGAATTTCGTGATACACTGCTGACATCCAGAGGCCAACAGTCAATACTGTTCACATATGTGAGCCAGGCTGTAAAGCGTGCTGTAAAGTCAGATTCATTAAGTTTTAAATATTCATGCATTTCATTAAAGTTAACATTAATTGCACTACCATACACATTGATTATGCATAGACCATAAGTGTTTAACCTCTGAAAGCTTGCAAGTATATTCAAGTAATGGGGTATGTCCTATCTTCGATGATTTCGGCTACAAAGTTGAAATTAGAAATGGAATGCATTACAGTGTGAGTATTAGAATAGTACTCTGAAATTCCAGAATGGTCATAAAAATAATTGTTTTTCTAATCAAACAGAAATGCTGATGTAAGCTGTAAATTTGTCTTTTTCTAAACTAATTAAATAAAGGTAACAAAAATTACGTATAAGATTTCTTACAGACAAATGCTAGATTGATCTGCGAGCCACAGCTAATAAATAGGTTTCAACAGTTAAAATTAATTGATGAATGAGTGGGTTCTGTTTAGATGAAGATGAGTAGCTTTTAAACAACAAAAAAAAGGCTATTCACTTGAAATAAGCTGATTTTAACTTAAAATGAGATACTGCAAACCCACTATGGAATAATTCTACCCCCAGGGAAGCACAAAATGCTACAATTCTTAAACCAGGCTGTAACAGACAACATTTGACAGAAATTCAATTATCCTTGCAAGATCCCACTTGTAGTTAGTTACATACCTAATCCTCTTTTATTTAATGGGTTAAAGCTCTCCTTCAAAACATTAAGTTGGATGACTCGAAGACTCACTATATTGCAAAAAATTCATCAAGTGACTTAATAAGATTGTTAAGTAAAAACACTCAGAAGTTTAAAAATGTCACTTAATACTGCCCCTGCAACCTTAATTCTGTCCGTGTATGTATATTCCTTATGAAACAGCAGTGAATTAACTATTAATCTCCTTTGAGCCAAGAAGATTTTTAGATTGGAAACTAAGGCACAAAGGGCATGCCAACAAATACAATGCTGAGCTTTAGCACAATCTCTGCACTAGCTCACATCTCGCAGAGCATACCCCTGCAGGGCTAATTACCCCAGATAGCAACCGAGGCTTGTGCACTTATACTGCTTTTGGTTCCCCTACATGGCAAGCTCAGTTCTCTCCTCCTGGCAGTGCACTACACATAAACACTCAGAGAAGCATAAAATTTTAAATCTGAAGAAAACATGAAGAGTTTTTCAAATACTATGCTTTATACCTAGGTGTTTTGGCATCAAGTAAAGGTAAAAACGTGTCATTTAAGTATTAAAAAACCTTCTGCAAATAACACCAGTTTCTACTGTTCTATTGTTTGTTGATTTTTTAGGGTTTTGTTTTTCCTTAAAAAGCAGTCCATAAATATTCTGTGAGGTAGATATAAAACTGTCCACATTTTGTAGAGAAGCAAATGTTGGAGACAGATAGACTGGCTTGCCCAAAATAGTACTGATTTCTTCCTGAGCTGTTAACAGCTCCTGATTAGCCAATTCTCTTTGTGGAGGTGGGCACCAAAGTGTAGTATTCCTAATTAGAAGTGACAATTAACACACTGAAATTCTGTCTAAATAGCATTGCCTACACCCCCAAAGAACTTTATGGTCAGACATATCCTGGCTGATCTCATAGAAATTCCTTGCTGTTTTGTTCTGACTGGTGGCAAGCAAGGATCTTGAAAGTCATATATCAACCACTTGTACCATTTAGGAAGAAGTCTGGGATATCAGAATATTTGAGTTTTGACAGGTGGTGTTTGGGTTTTTGCTTTTACACATTAAGACTACCTCCTTCATCCTTGTTTCTTGAGTAATATTTAAACAAGGAGGTAGCCTGTGAAGTCATTTAAACAGCAAACTAGATTTTATTAGCTTTACTGGTTTGGTTTTTTCTGGCATAGTCACAAACAACAACAGAATCCACAAAAGGTATACACATCATATAAAAGTGCATATAAAATTGATTATGTATTCCCAGCAACATTTCAGTTTAGATTTTAATTAAGAGAGCTGTCAAAATGCAGGAGGAAACGCTTTGCAGTATAAGAAAGTTTTGAATACTTGACAGCTCAAATGTTCAAATCCCATGCTCATTAAGCAAAACTTGATTTTACTTGGGCTTTTTATTATTATTATTTTGGTTCTTTTTGTTTTTTGGCTTTTTTCAATTTCACTTGTGAAACAAAAACTGAAAAAGCAGGCAAAGCTTCTTGATGGTTGATGTCTCTCCACCGTGTGATATAATACCTACATTCTTTTCTTTTCTGATAGGTCCAAATGTGACAGGTACTCCAGTCACTGAGCAGGTGGCTTCTCTGCCAAGCATGAATACATAAATACAAATAAAAATTACGAAGCTTTCACATGTCCAAGTAGAAATGGACTACAATAGACAATAGACATTTGTCAAGAGATGATTTAAAAAAGGGATGCAGAGAATGTTTCTCCTTATTCTACATCAACATCTGAAATAAAACTACCTGAGAAGTAACCACATTATTAAACCAAACCTGAAGAGGTTTTAATTAAAATTATTTTTTAAGTACAATTTGAAATTATGTTTGAGGTTTAAGAGTTAAATTTATTAGACTGTAAAGATTTTTACAAAGCTTTCCTAATGTAATGAGCTTAGGCACCACATATGTTGCATCTTTGGTACACATTAGGAAGAGTTGCTTTTTTAATGAGCTTTAAAAACTGCATTTGCATACCAGAGGAAAAGGTCAGTGATGTGTGGATCAAGTCGGTAAATTAAGTATCACAGTATTATGTTATTATGCTTGCCTTCCAGAGACACACAATAACAAAACCACAGGCTACAGTTACCACACTGTTCTCAAGCCTCCATGTCCATGACCTTGGCAGCTGACACATCCCGGCTCCGCTGTGCCTCAAGGCCCAGCGCTCCATCTCTGGCCCAGGCCTCCTTCACCTTCTCCCCACCCCTCCTGCAGCAGAGCAGCTGCTGTGGCTGGCAGCCATGGACCTCAAGCAAGCACAGGAAGGGGGAGCTGGATTCAGTGTGATGGCCCATCTTCAAAAACTGATTTCACTCCGGCCTTTACCCTTTGTAAAGATACCCAGGACAATGTCCTGAATCCTTTCAACAAGATCAAATCTCTTGGATACCAAAGCATTAGGATGGGGATGCCTCTTTCCCAAGTCCCACTGCACTCGAGTTTTTGTTCAAGGATACAACTGTCTTTCAAAACACAAATACCAAAATTAATTCTAATGCTGTGGTGCAAAATTTGATTCGGTGGACTGGCACAGTACTTTTTAGCCAGAATGTTAGACTCTTGATAATCTGGAAAGATTGCTTAACTGGTAGCTAAACTGACATTTTTATTTTATAATAAATAATAAAATAATCTAGGAACTGACTACAAATAGACTTTCATGAGGTTTTCAGCAAAGTCCACCGGATTTACCTTTATTTGTAAGTATTGTAAATTATTGATAATTTACAACTATTATAGCATTACTTTTATTTTTAGGGCAATTGAAATTGATTCCTCCCTCAACTGTGCAAAGATCCACACTACTTAACAGGTCTTTCTGCCTCTCTTTGTGTCAGAGATTATAGGTATACACTAAACCACATTATGCACTACACAATAATTATGCATGTTCATACATTTCACAGCCAAGTAAGTGACAGTCCAGCCCTGTATGAAGATGTAGATTTAGTCATTAGATTAGAAAAAAAAATCCTTTAAAATATCCCACAAGAATAGCAGAACTCAATACAACTGAGCAGTTATAAGTGATTTTAATGATTTTTCACTTTTTGGATATGATAATCCTCAAAGTAGCATTCAAAAATATAGTGCAAAATATTTATTCATTTTATTTACAAATAAAATGTGCAGTTCAGCTTCTGATCCTTGCCACAGTAAATGTTATTCTTTTATGTGATGAAGAGAAATTATGAGAAACATTTATAGAGAAAAAAGTCAATTTTAAACCTTAGAACAAAGATCTTCCTTCAGTTATATTTTTGTAGGAGTTACACAATATTTTTCAAAACTGTTTTCGGATGAAAAGAAAACCCAGCAAGTCCCAGACAACACTAAAGAATTACATAGGAAAAAATGGTTTTTCAAAACCATAAAGTTAATTTTGCTGTGACAATCACAAAGCAAAGTTCTTATCTACATAGAATATAAATTAATCTTTTTTTTTTGCAGCTTAAACATAGAATCTTTACAATGCAATGGATTTCCCCCCTTTTTTTGCTATACAAATTGCCTTTGGGGGAAAAAGTATACTAGCATCTTCCTTTCCCTCTGATGAAACAACAAATGCTTTGGTTAAAGAGCAATCCGTGCACAATAGTGTTTTAACTTGCAAGGCAGGACTCCTTTATTAAGTTGATAGAATTCCACTAGCTGGATGAGATCAGTAAATCTGGTATGACCATCATCGAGGGTATAGAATAGCTTCCCATCATCTTCCAACTGTAAAAATGGAAAAACAAGATTCAATAAAATCTTCTTTTGCTACGGTATTTTTTTCTGACCTGAATACTTGTTTGAGAAGTGTTCTCAACTTACCAACATATTCATAATCTTACAACTACGGTGAGCAGAAAAAATACAGTGATCATTTACACATCTTAAAGAAAAGATTTTAAGATTTTTTTTGTTAAAAAGACCAATAGGAAGATAATGTATTATTTGACTTCAAGTACACACCTAAAAAGAACAGTTAAATAAGAATAGGAATACTCTTTCTGCATTGACAATACTACTTCATGCCTTTGCTTTGAAATTACAGCTGGGGTTAATACCAACCCTGAGTTCTTACAGAGGAACATGAAGAAACCAAGTTTGAAGTCACTCATAAATTTCAACCTTTTCTCCGTTCATTTCCATTGTTTTCTTTCACTTTTGTAAGGTGTGATGAGGCTACACACTAGTGCAGTGGTGTGCTGGGTACTATTAGCTACACAAGACACTACCCATCACACGAGTGACATGCTTGCTCCAGCACTTCTTTGTTGTAGGGGGAAGAATTGCTGCAGCTCCAAACATGTATTAGCACAGATATAGAAGAGAAAGAAGAAACTTCAACAGATACCTTGAAAGATTCCTTTTGATGCTTAAAAATTTACAATCACTATTTCCCTCTTCTAAGTTACTAAATGTTAGCTCTTGCACAATTTGTACTGCACTGCTGACTACATAATTCCTTGATTTAGTTCCTCTACTGCTGATATGTCTAATATCAAGAGGATTAGTGAAATAGTGACTAATTGGTATTCATGTAAATAAAGGGTGAAAAAATCTATTCAAACTATTTTTAAAAAGAAAAGGGAAAAGAGATACAAGATTGAAAGAGTATTGAACAGAGGATCCTGAAGTAGGGCTAGCACGGAGTAGCAGATGGTGTGCTAGGGAAAGATGCAGCTACCCTACTTGAATACAGGGGAAAGGAGAAGATATAATTAGCTGTCTTACCTGTAATTAAGAAGTTTTATCTGAAGCAGCTGTTGAACTGCTTATGACTCCTGGATTATTCTACCCCTTTCTACTATGACTGGAAGTAGTTTGTAATTTCTTTATTCTCAGACTTTGGTCAAACCAGGTCAAACTCTGCTAGTTAAGGAATTACCAATGTGAGAATGTGTGAACTCCTGTGCTCCAGCCAAAAACCTGAAAATGGATTATCATTCATTGGACTTTCTTTATGCATGCAATTTTCCTGCCAACACACTGCAGGCAAGAAGAGTTAACAATTCAAATGTCTGTTATGATCCTAATAAGTTAATTCCTTGAAATGAATACCAGACAGATTGCTAATTTTAAAGCTATCAATATTTTGCAAAGCAAAAACCCATATCAAAGTTGTGTTGCTCAAGAACCTCGCATCTTCTGCAAGCTAAGAAGCCTATTATGAGAAAACATTTATTAGAAAAAGACAGTCCCAGAACTGTATATCAACTCTTCATCCTTCATATGAATGAAATTTCAGGATAGAATCCATTTAAATGAACTTGCATCAGCTCAGAGTGTAAAGGCAGAAAAATACCTTTAAACTAACAAGCTCTCCAATTTTCACAGTACAGGATCCCAAATGTATCCCAAAGTTTTCCTTCTGAACTTTTTACAATCAATTCCCAACTACCCCCCTGCAATACCTGTTGCACAGGTTGCCAATGTTAACACAAGGCACCTGTTTATATGGCTGAGGCATGAACTAGCAAGCTGCATACCCTATCTAAAAGGGGACATTTTTAAGTGCAGCATAACCTGAAGCAACCTAAAATACAAGAGAAAAATAAGTCATCTAGGGATTGGATTGTTTTTACTGTGTAAAGAGGCTTTGTAAATTACATTTATTTGTTTACATTTAGTAAGAAAGTTTGCCTTCAGAATGGCTGGAAACAGGTGTTTAGAACAGTAGCATTTGAAATTCAAAGAGGTAACCTTGATCTTCAACTAATAAGCTATGACTTTACTACAGTAATATAAAATGCCTTGTTTCTTAGAAAATGATCACTTCATTTAGATCAGCAGCAACTGGAACCAAAACCCTTCCTCCCTTAAAGAACAATTTTCTGAAATCTTTAAATAGCACCATTCCAGCAAAACCAGAGCGCATTTAAGTCAGGGTATTGCGAATGCAATGAGGGTACTGAATGCAACCAGAAACTGACAGAAAGGAACATGCCAATATTTGGGGGACAACAGCTTCCATGCTGACACATTCTGTCTGGATTAAGCTGCTCTCATCATGATTTATTTTTTCTGGCTACTATCATAGGAGAAATTGCTTTAGTTAAAAAACAATTCAAAAACATTTCCTTCAAGTAAGTCAAGTTTTGCAATGAAGTGATACAGATCTTCTTGATGAACAGCATGGGAAATGTGACCCAAGTCTGTAGACAACTACATCAAAACTAAGAATTCCTGATTCATCCAAAGATTCCACAACAGGAGAGCAAGGTTTTAGCACATTCTCATGAAGAGAAGAGAATCGTCCATCTTGGAGGAAACTGAAGATAACTGCAGCGTCCTGCTACACCTGCACTTAGAGAAGACAGGGTCTGTTTCCTGATAGGGAAAGGGAAAGTGGTCTCTTCAATTTGAGAGTTAAAGGACATCCCAATGAACTAGAATCATATACTTTTTGTATGGGGTTTAGAAGGTTTTCTAAACCACACAACAATTACACCAAAGTAAATACAAGTGACTACAGTCAATGAATGCACAGAGATCTTACACCTGGGATTCTTATCAAGGACTATATGTTGATGATCCCATGGGATCCAGTCCAATTATCACTTTTGGATAAAGGAATCCTCCATATTCTGTACCTAAACACAACAAAATCCTGGACAATTCTTATAGGCAATCTGATCAACTTCTTTCCTCCTCTCAAATAATGCTTCAATTTTATTCTACATGAACTTTTTTTAGTAGAGAATATTAGCTACAAGCCCTAGGTAAGGCATACAGAAATTTGGTGAATGATCAGAGAGAATCAACAGATAAAGAAAAAAAAAAAATAGTGCCAGTAATTTCTACTGAGAAACAGCAGAATCTGCTAGAAACTTCAGCAGGAAGATACATGGAAGCTAGAGTATTATCCGGTCTGGAAGAAAGGTTCTTGTAAAGAGAGATAAAAAAGCTCTGGGTCTGCTCAGTTATGTCAAGCATCTGTGGCCAAAACACAAAATGCTCAAGTATTTCTCAATTCAAGAGATGTAGCACGTAAAGAAATCCACATAAACCACCTTGTGAGAGAGTGGAAGCAATGAGGATGGCTAATCATTCTCTCAGGATAACTGGACAGTATGTTCAATGAAAACTAACAGAAATATGATTTCAGCTTCGTAACTTACAGCTTACCTATAAAGCAGCTGGACTAAATAATGATTTTTTTTTTGTTCCTCTGAATATACCACAGTAACAAGAGAGGTCAACAAAATATGTCTGACTACAAATATTGAAAATAACCTTAACAGAAGACTCAGTGAGATATGGACACATGATGGAGGCAGTCCAAAACAGATGACTTAGAAATTGTGTACATACTGAAAAGTAAAAAGAAACATGAACTCTCTTAACACATGATTTTCATGCCATCAGGGTTCCTTCTATTCCAGTTGAAACAGATTTGTTTAGTTTTTCAAGAAACTTTTTAAGATTTCGTAATATTAGTCAAGCTTTAGAACAAATCAAACAGCAAAGCTCAAAAACATTCAACTCTACTAAAGAATACAAGTTATATTAAGTGATACAGGTATGATGTTTACATCTTCCATAAAACAACAAAAGAAGAAAAAAATCCGTCCATATTCTACCACAGTTCTTCAATTTTTTGGTTTTAAAACTCCATATATAAAGTGAAAAAACTTACTTACTGGTACAATTTGAAAATGTTTTATTTTTAATCCATGACTCAGTGACAATACAAATGTTTTGGGGTTACTTTGGCTATCGCGTACCAGGAATACCCTAAAAGAGATCAAAAAGTTTCAAAGTAAGAAACTTTGAAAGCCTTTTATAAACATCCAGTTAAAACTGTTCTAAATTCATTACAGCAAGTATTAGTGAAAAGCATAAATAATATCAATTATATAAGTTAGGCTTTTAATCAGTATTTCTCTACGAATGTGTCACTGGGAATACTTTCTCTTAAGTTCTTCTTCACCTTGTCTATTATGTGAAAAACATGCATTCTCAGAATAAATGACACTGTAGGCGTCAGTTTTTACACTGCATAGAATTACAATACATTTCTTCAGACAGAAAAGCACCCTCAAAGTTTGTGCTTTGAACAAAATTTTTCCTTGGACTCTGACTAGAGAAAATTTGAATTTTCTAAATCACAAGCATTTTAAGTAAAATTCAAAAAGTAGTTCAACAGGAATTTTACAGAAAAGGTAATGCAAGGCACACCAGAATGTTCTTCACATCTGGCCAATCTTCATAAATGCACTCTCATTTCTGCACAGCAGCAAAATTCCCAACAACAAGCTACACTCTGCTTGCTTTATGGAATGATTATTCAAATCATGACACTCTGAATGGCCAACAGTGCCACTGCAACTAAAATTCACTGATAACTTATTCCAACCAGAACATGGACAAACACAACTTTGCCATAGCCCTGGTAGAATGATTTGGTAAAGACAAGGGATGATTACCAGCATGAGACAGTTTTCACTGTATCACCTGGCTTGGAATATTGGCAGAGAACAGTCTGGAGGACAGGGAGGAACCTGGTAGATAGCTTTGGAGTGGAGAGAGTCTGAACTGCTTGTACTGAGCAGGTCTGGAACAGATATAGCTGACTAATACATCAAAGAAGGGAAATGGAGGGACAGCCACTGGCAAGCATGCTCCTCTTTCAGGAGAGAAAAGAAATGGGCAAAATGGACTTGCAGGTTTCAATCAAGTGAGCATTAGTGACCACCTAATCCTAACTGTTTGCCCCACCACACACCAGAAATGAGAGTCCGGCTACTACATGAAAAGAAAGAATTTCAAGGGGAAAAAAACCAGCCAAAGGTCTGCAGTGGATTTTCACTGACTTCCAGCATGGATTCAAAGTATTAATTTCATTCTCAAAGTTTTTAAGAGTTCTGTTTTTACATAGTAATAAAATTCCTGGAATTAAGAAACTTGGAGTCCATGCTCATTACCGTTTCTGTCAAAATGCCTGTGCCCCGTTACCGATGCAGCTCCTCCCGAGGGCTGCTGCCAGCCCAGCGCTCGGCTCGGCCCGGCCCGGCCCGGCCCGGCTCGGCACGGCAGGGGCAGCGGGAGAGCCGGCAGCGCGGGCTCCGCTCAGACCGGCTCGCTCCCACCACCTAGCGGGCTCTCACCCTCCCGGGACACGAACGGCACTGCTCGCAGCGCTCACACATCCTCTGCACTAACTGCCATACTTTATGTGTTTGTCATCGATGACGGGCACTTCATTTTTTTCAGAAAAATGACACTATAGGAATGTGCCACTTTGTAGATATCCAACACGGGGTCTCTATTCCCAGTTACTAGGATCCACATTTAATGATACATAATGTAATCACTTTTATTGGTTCTCATTCATCAGTTCTTTTAAAGTACATTTTCTTACTTCTTTCCTAGTTTTATCACAAATATAAGGAACATTTCTTCTCCTTCAGATAAAAAGATCTTCATTATTTTCTAAAATAATCACAATTACCTACTTTACCTATTTTAGTTGTCAAAGAACCGTTAAAATTTTTGTGATGACAAAAGGACTGTAGTTCACAGAATCTCAGAAATGTTAGCTGCAAAGAGCTTTTTAGACATGCTGGATGACTCCAGTCAACTTCTCCCTCATGAACTTCTCTGAATGACGAGCTGGACTTTTTCATGGGCCTTTTGGTAATGCTCTTATCCCTTTCATCAACCATTTATCACTGAAAAGTCTTCAAATATACTTTAGGGGGTAAAATACAAAATCTACAATATTACCATGTGAACTTTTTTAAGAAAGTTGGTTTAACACCAGATCCAAAAACTTTCTTCCTTCATAACATGCCTAAAGATTGTTGCTGTCCCTAATTCTGTTATTGGGCTATCCAAATTCTAGAACTACTGTAGCTAGTTTATATAACTGCCTGCTGGTCTTCTAAAAGCCATCATGAAAAACATATTTGTTGGTACATACAGTATTACAGAGGCCCTATTCCCTTGTCATATATACATGAGAACTACTTGCTCAGGATCACCTTAAAAGGGTCAATATGGATTATTTTCTCGGCCCTTTCTCCCAGAAACTAAAGTCTTATTTTTCCTATAAAAAATGGCTGCATTTCTGGTGATAATTCATGCTTTCAGCTCATCAAAATGATGTCACATGATGTCATGTGTTCATTACTTCATTGTAACTACTGAATATGTATCTGACAGCATATGAGCACTCCTACTACCACTGTTCTAAATAATTCTAGATAGTCCACACAAAAGTTTCATCCTCCTCAAAATCCCACTGCACAGCTATGAATGGCTCCAAGAATATAACATAAACAACAATGTACTAAACCAATGCTAGCAAGGTATTCACTTTCTCATTTCAGTTTGTGTGTAAGAAATACACTGAAAGATGCATCAGGCCTAGACTGACATCCTGTTCAGAAATATATGTTGGATTCATCTCCATGTCCTGTCTCACTCTTCTAACAAGCGCAAAAATAAATGCAGAGCACAGAACAAGACCCCAGAAATTTAAAAAAAATACAAAAGTGGAAGTCCAATTAATCATCCCTGTGCTGAGTTTGTCTCTCTTTCCTTCCCTTCACTTTTTTTTTTCCTGGAGCCCTTTTTGTAGATGTAGAAAACAATATTACAACATACTTAATCTAAAACTGAAGGAATTTAACCAGCAATCTGATGATCCAGGTACCTAACTGGAAACAGACTCAAGGAAACAGATTTTTATGGAATTACTCATTGAATGAAGGAGGCCCAAGTTTACACTTAATACAGGACTAAGGATAAAACTGCAGGAATGAAAAGCAGGAGGAGTTGAACATAAAAGGCCTACTTGCTTTGTCATTTTTTAAAGTTAATATTTAAACAAAATATAAGAAAAATTACAGTCTTATTCTAACATTTATTGTTTACTATTAAAGGATGACACAATTCTTAGTCAATTAATGAGAAAAAAGCATACTTTTTTTCAATGTCTGTCCCAGCACAGTTCATCTTAGAATTGATGTTTTCAGGCTTTCTTTCACTCTTTCATCACTAACAGAGATACAAAAGAGTGGTGCCAAGGCTGACAGCTCCAGAGAATCCTGTGCAAAGACACAGCTCTAGTGCTTGGCTCTGAACGGACACAAGTAATCAGTCAGTGACAGAATCTAAGTCCTAGATCACCACTTCATGGTTTCCAAATGATATAAAATAGGAACCAACTGATCCCCAGATAGCCTTATATAAAAGAACTTTTATTGCTATTAGGCAAGTGCAAACTGCTTGCCCCACCTCCCCCCAGAAAGAGGCACATGAAAACAGGAGGTGTTGGCTAGAAACTTCTCAAAGAAGTTATGTAAAGAATTAACTTACCCATCTACAAGTCCATGCTGCAAAATAAGTCTCTGAGCCTCTTCTCTAGAGATTTTATGATGAAACCATGACTGAGATCTGTGTATAGCTGTAGAAAAAAAGATCAGTGAAAAAACATTCTCCCTTTATTGAAAGAACCAGTTATTGCATTTCTCTGGCAAGGAATTAACTCACACATACCCATATTAGACATGGCAATAGGACTACCATGTGAGTTGAGTCGGAGACACCCTCTCCTCTGTATGAGAGAGAAGCAAAAATGTGACTTCAAAGCTCGTTTGTTAAAAACACAAACAAACAAAAATAAACCCCACCAAACCAGAAAATACTATTCTGATAAATCAAAGGTATTTATACCCGCCATGCTAATCCTTCTTCAACTGCAACTGAAAGGGCTTCTGTTGGATTTTCTATAATTCTGCTTCTGTGTCCTGAGAAATCCATTGCTACTAAAGAATTTTCTGAAATGCTTCTCTGCAACAAAGAAAAATAAATTTAGTTTGCTCACTTTTTACAAGATCCATCATTTAAAAGCAAGCTTCTGAGAAAACATTATGTTTTGTAAGTGATATTTCAAGTATTGGCAGTGTTTCTCATCAGAGCCAAACTCATTTTACCCTAGGGAGCACTTATAATTCCAGTATGCTGCTGCAAAGCTCAATTTTACAGTCTGGCTGGACAGACCATCTTTTTGCATTACTGCAATGGATGACAAATATATCACTTTACCATAAACTGTATTTATATTTTTAACTATAACTAGCCCTTTCCATGTCAAAACACGTCAGGAAACTGTTATTAAGATGTCCAAGTAACAGGGGAAAAAAGGTAAAATACAAAATTATTATGCATAATGATCCAATTAAAAAAATTAAAAATATTTCATTAGAAATATGTCAGATTTATATATTTGCTACATGAATTTTCATTCAGTTTACCATATTTAAGCATTGAAAGCAGCAATTTCTATGGAGTATAACTTCTATTTTAATACATCACTTCTAACTGTAATCACAGACTCAATAACTGCAGCATCTGTTACAAAAAAATCCTTGTGTTTTTTTTTTTCTCAGTGAAGATCAATTTTGTAACAACTGAATAAGAACATTGAGGTTTGACAAAACAGTCCTAAAAATCACCAAAATGTTTCTCAGAAACCAAGGTTTACACAATCAGGTTTTATAAGAATTGTGATGGCTCAAATGTTGGCAGGCACTGGAATATCTAATAAAGAAAAGAGCAATCTATAGGTTAAAGCAACATCTGGACACAAGAGGCCAGATTTCTGTAGGGTTAGCAAAGCTTCCCAGTCCAAAACCAGAGCAGCTCTGGTTTTTTGGGGGTTTTGGTGGGTTTTTTTTGTTTTTGTTTTATTTTTTTTTTTTTTTTGCTTGGTTGCAATCATGAATATAACTAAAAATGGAAGACAGCAATTCTGCAGTTCACTGTACACTGTAGACTAAGGTCTATCTTAGTGACTGTAACCTGTAAAGAACTTTGCAAAAGTAAAAAATTAAGGGCAAATTAAGAGAAAATGTTTGCCTCTAGCAGGGTGGAGAGAACTCTCTGTAGCTGACATGGTTGAGAAATGAAGGAATGTGAAACATGGAAGTGGCTCCACATACTTAGGAAGTACGTTCATTAGCGTGTGCGCTTAATCCTTGATTATTCAATTTGCTGTTTTATTCCCGAATTATACACGAGTAGAAAAACAATGCCATTGTTAGCAGTGGGGATAGATTCTGCCTGTTAGAAGCTATAGGAGCTAAAATGCACACAACAGTGAAAGAGGAGACATTCAGTAGTGGCTCCCTGATCCATCACAAGAGCAGCAGCTGGCTATTGCAGTAGCTTCACAGAACACAAACTAAGGCACAGGCAGCATATTAAGCACATGCTTAATAAGCCATGCTTATTAGCAAGATCACTGAAAACTATGTTTGTGAATACCTGTGATAGCAAACGCATTTTTTAGGCATTTTATCAGCAAGAACTATAATAAAAGCTAAAAAGAAATCACTATAAAATCATTGTCACAGATCTCAGCAATAAGTAATTTTTATCCAATTTAGCCAAAAACAAAACATAAAAGGGATATAAATCATCCATGAAAAAGTCTGAAATCAAATGACTCATAAAGAGCTGGGATAATGTAAGATATAAAGAAATGGACAACCTCATCCAATCCAAACTATCCTACTGTGAAGAAGGACACGATGCCTTGTATAGGCTGCTTTTCTCCAAAACAGGATAAATCTGCCAAATTATGGTTTTCCCCCAAAGTCTAGTCAGTATTACACCAGCTCAAATTCATCTCAAGTACTTAATATTTTATATTTTTTTAAAAAAATTAAAAGAGGAAATATACCAAAAAGGATTTGTTACAGTCTTCTTTTTCATCAGCATGTGTAACCTTAAACACTTTGCTTCTCTTTTAATGCATTTATGGTCCTGCTGCTTTCTTTTCAAAATCTTCTTCCCATTCAACAGCAATAAGCCAATGAATTCCAAAAATACTGGAGATTTTACAAAACCTTTTAACTCATTTGTTCTAAGAAAGGAAGTTAATTAATTAGCTCTCTAGTCAATCCTGTCAGCCCTAAATATTTCGGCAAGCGTTGGCACATGCAAGGTTTTGAAGGAGCAGGTCAGTAGTGTAACTGACACAAGTTACTTGAAAAGAGCACAATGGCAGAAACATGTATTTATTCATGGAGCTACTGTGGGACATACCATAGGTGTTATAGTCAAAGGGCTGCAGCCACTTCTACCTTGATATGGTTGCATGTAATTCTGATACAGCTGCATCCCATACTAAAACCAGAAAATAACATGGTTAGCATTTTAAATTATAAACCTAAGCCAAGTAAGGTTTTTTTCCAGATGAAAAAGATAGCACACGCCTTTTTTTACCATTAAAAACCAGGGAGAAAAGCTGTTAGGCTAAGGAAATGTACATCATCACTGTTGCTGCTGCCTTTGTAAATGTACACTTTGCATTAAATACTACTCATTTAATACACCAACTGGCCTGTTCATATTTTGTCACAGTCACATTTTAAAAACATTAAAGTTCCCTTGTTGTGTATTCTTGTTGCTTTGTTCCACATTACTCAGCAATCTCACATGAATTCAACATGGTTACACAGAAACATATGCTTAATGTTAAATATTTTCAGGACTGAGGCATCATTCCACCCCTTAAAATGATTTCAGGATTTGAACTCTCTTCTTGTAGGGATGGAAAAAAAAAAGATTTCGAAGTACAAATTGATACTGCTATTGCATGGGAACCTAAAATGATGTTACTTCTCTACTCACAGCATCAAAATATCACATAGCACACTTAAGCAAGAAGTTAACTCTACACAGAAAAATTACCTTGAGTAACCTAATTGCTGTCATCCAACAGGTCCTACTTTGTTCATCATCTGCACAGAGCTGTTTCAGGTCTCTGGTTCCTCCTGATTTGTTAGGCTAGAAGGCCACAGCACATTTTTTTAGCATTAAAGCATATCTTGAAGATAATACCTGTTGAAATAAAAGCCACTAATTCTCCTATTTTATAATAGACAGCTGAATATTGCTTTCAAAGCCTTAAAGAAACTTAAGCTTACCTAAAAACTGTGGCTTGCTTTAATATGTATCAGAATAATAAGCTTGTACCTTAAAGCAGAATCCATAGTTTGTTGGTGCTCCAGAAATCTTTTTGCCTGTTAAAGATATGTACATATCACTATTGCTGAATTCACAGAAAAACTGCAGATGCCTTGGCTCCTAAAAAGAAAAGTAATGTAATACCGTTAGACTACTTTTAGCCAGCCTCTCCAGATAAGAAACTTGGAAGAATACAGTAGTTATCCTGTTCCAAAACACAGTCTTACAAACTGCAGTTTCAAACATGATATCATGAAGTCTAAAAAGAGGCAACTCAATATTCATTTCATAATGCAGAGGAAAAAGAAATCAAATCAGTTAAAGAGTTTATTCTTCTAGAGGGGAAAAAAACCCCAGACTAAAAGTTACGTAATTTCTGAGAAAACTTCCACTAGATTCAAGCAATAATAAAATTAGAGTAGGAGGCAAGTTTTGAGAGCAGTATGCATTTCAAACATCAAAACAAAATAATCTTTCATAAACTGAAAAACAACATACTGTTATAATTATTGCCCAGTACCATTTCTAACCATTATCTCTCTCCACTAAGTTAATTATGTCAAGGAAGGAAACAAAAGAAATTTGCCAAAGGACACAAACCAGCTCAATGAAAACTTTGGCAGGTAATTACAGAAAATCCAAAACGTGAATAAACATTGGTTTGGGTAGTTTATGTAAAAGGTTTCTCAACTCCAATGCTTAATATGATAAGGCTTAAAGTACCACCACCAAAAATTTGAACTAGTAGAATGAAAAACTGTCCAGTGACAAATTTTGAGAATTCCCAAATTTATCTGTAGAAATTATTATTTTATATAATTAATTACTATCTATATCCACTTTTCAGAACATCTACTTATACTTCAGAAATTTAACTAGTATTTGACAATTTGTTTTAACAGGGTACGTTGTTATGAGAAATACCAATCAGAATGAAGCAAACTTATCAGGTAAAAAGAAACCAGAGTTTCTAAGACAACACCTTCCCAGTTTTGTATCTCCATATCTCTCTAGATTTTATCTATAATAACTAGATTTATTTTTTCTTTTTTTATCACTCTAAGTTTAATTATTTGGTTATAAATTTTGGTTGTTATTATTACAAAAAATGATAAATACATACATATTTGCTCTGACTTCACAGTTCTTGCTCTCTGTCTTTTTTTCTCCCCCTTACCTTAGATGTACCTTTAGTGGAAAAATAAAGGCCAGATCTTCTCAAAAGAAAGTATAGTTTTTTCCATGATTTTTTCCCCTGCTCCTTTGCATGCAAATAACCATGAATCTCAGGATACGTGCTGGAGCTAAGGAACATCTGAAAGAAAGTATCAGACATGCATTTTTCTTTTTCTCAGAAATCAGCTTTGTGTTTCATTAACATACTCAGGGCTTAGGGGAATAACTCCTAAATACACTATCACACCACAGTAATTCAGTTATGATCACATCCAATCTCATCAACAGCACTTCTCATTTAAGGCATGTAAGAATGTTACATAACTCCAAGGTATGCTAAGCAAGTTACATATTTATATGGAACCATATGGTTTGAAATGAGAGCATTACTTCTGCAGTATGTGAACTTCTGCAACTAAACTAGTGTAAGAAGTACTGATCCCATGCCTCAGACCCTATTTATATAAAACTGCTAATCAGTGCTAACAACAAAAGAAAAAAATTACGTCCCCCCTCTTCATCCGCCACGTTACAAACCAGAGAAATTAAGTGACCTGAGTTAAAATTAATTCAGCAAACCACAAACTCTGAATTGCAAAACCATGCAGGTCAGGTAGATATTAGCATTTTCAGAAGTAGGGAAGAAAGGGCTCTGCCCCAAAAGGTGCTTCAGGAGGAGCTTTAGTTGAACCAAAACCAGAGAGACTGGGCCAGTCCCTAAGACAGCTCTTGCCTCTACTCAGAATATTCTATGACTTCTCTTCAGCCATTTCATCAGACATTATCAGAGTGCAAAACAGCTCTTATCTTGCTGAGGCTTTGACAGGTCTACTCAGTCTTGCTGCAAAAGTACCTACTAAAAGTGAGCAACCACATTAACTTTACCCTAATTCCATGTAATGCATTCATTTTTATCACTCTTCTTCCAATAACACTACTCAGAACTGACTCTAAACATATTAACCCAGAATTCTTCTATTTCTGTATATGCCACAGAAACTGTTATTTTTGAGCTCTTCTAGAAACCTTGCTCCAGGACTGGTCTGTGGTATCATAAATTCTGTCAAGGCTTGCATAGAGGTATAGCACAAAGGATTTTCTGGTCGATATCTGCAGTTTTCATTGCTGAATTTTCCTCCTACACACTTCTATTTCCAGAAAATCTTATTTGAGGAGTGAAACAACAGATTACAAGGCAAGAGATGCACTGGCCAGTACTGGACTCCAGCAGAATGAAACAGTGAATGCTATTTTAGAAGCACACCAAGTTCTCTGGCCACTAAATAATACAGTCCAACAAGATATACAAGGTTTCTTTGACTTTTATTGTTTTTCGGCCTTGCAGTGAGATGCATGAGTACCAGCTGCAGACCAACCTGAGCTGGTGTGAATGCAATAACACGAGGGCTCCGCTGGCCAGGGCAGTGCCCCAGCCCACCACCAGGACTGCATTATGAGTAGCTTCACTGCTATTCACCTGAACAGCTCAATTACAGTAAGCCTAGGTACATCCAGCTACACGTGCTGCTGGCACACAGCTGTGTGCAAATGCAGTTAAAGCTATTTTAGCCACACTGAAGCAGATGGGTAGGTCTTGGTACATGTTCTGGCTGTTCATCTTCCCTTTTGCCATGTACTAACAGGTTCACTGGTGGGAAATATGCAGGCTCAACTGAAAAAGTATAAAATCCATAAACAAAGTCAAATTAAAGCCTTAAGAAAATCTAAACAAGCCAATGTATGCAAAAACAAAAGAGCATCTTTTTAGGCTTTAATGTCTCTGCTGAAACTAAAAGGAGTGGTTGGCTTCCTGCCTGCACAAGTGTCTTCCCCAGGATTTCTGCCATAAGAGCTTCAAACCAGAAATGTTGTCATGAAAAACACTTCTCTTACTCAGCAGACCAAAGTGGAGGAGCAATACAATGCTAAGCTTCGACAGTCACTGTTGTACCCATGCTATCAATTAAACAAGGCATCTGCAGTAATGCTAGGAAAAAGGCAATCTTAAATCCATCTTTTCCTTTCTAAGGAAAGACAGCTGAGGACTATGTGAGAAAATAGAACATGAACAAGCTGTAGTCAAAACCATTAACTGTCAGAAGGATGAGCAGTAAAAATATTTCAGAGTGAGAACTGAATGTCTGTAATAAATGCCAAAAATGAATTATAGTAGGAAAGAAAATTTCCTTGTTTTTTGTTTCATCTTGCTTTTTGTTGGGGTTTTTTTGTTGCCCCTTGTTTTGTTGGGTTTTTTTTCAATAGAGATACATACAAGTTTTTTATAGGAAGGAATGGATCCCTGTTTATGCAGATAAAAATAAGAAAAATCCTTAGTACTGGAAGAAGAGGGGGGAGCTAAATGATAGTACACTGCAGACAGGGACTACTGGTCACACAATATGTAGAAATAAACTTGCACCCTCTTCCCCACACAGTGAAATATATACCCTGATAAGCAGAGTGGTGTCAAATGCCACTGTGTCCTTCAGCTGCTGATATAGACAGCACTGAGGAGTTGAAACATATGCAGTGTTTCAGGGAGTTAAAAAAGCCATCATTATACTAGACTTTGTGAATCATGTTGAATTTGATGACAGATTTCTTCAAAGATGTGATGACAGCTAGCCATGATCCAGACCAATAGTACTGGGAATGAGCTGGATTTTTACCCTGAACCTGCTGAAAAATTTTGGGAGCACCAAGTAATTCTAGTGAAGAATTGATTCTGAATCTCAATATTGTCCCCTATAGACTTCAGTCCACCTGAAAGGTTTAGACTGGGAGGCCAACAAAACCTAGAGTGGAAGACAGACTAAGGCAATGGGGAGACTAAAACAACATCCAGGAGACTGGCAAGAGACTGAAATGCAGAGCAGGTCTGCTTCAGCCTGAAGCCTGGAATGGCAGTCATGTGAGAAACTGGTTAGGGAAAGCGGAACTTGCTATGGCAGAGAGATTAAAGAAATTAAAGCCTGGCTCTTAATAATGATCGTAAAATTGTCATACCATGTTCATTTTTGACATATATTAAAACATCCAATTTGCAAAAATAGCCTAAAGCAAGCTCCAAATGAGCCAGACTGCCTGCCACTACACATGCACATACAGCAGTGTGTCTCAGAGCTGCCATACCCTGATCAATACAGTGACACACCTCCTCTGTAGGCTAATCCATGGCAGCAATTAAACCTCTCTTTGGTACACACAGACACTCACTATATCCCAGACCTAGTACTTTTACTTAGCACATGCTAAATGGATAGGAGACTCATCAACTTCTCTTTTGTTTTTGTGGCTCTGTTCTACAAAGATGTTCTGATTCAAAATCATCAGCCAAAATACTCACTCTTCCACTTTCAATGAGAGTTAAGAAAAACAGACCTTGAAAACATTTTACTTGCTTACAGCTCAATCCACAAAAGGATGTCAAAGTATCAGAAGTGATTTTTTAATCACTTGTAAGCATTGAATTGTCAAACTAATGTCTCTTTTGATACTTAACCAAGCACATCACAAATAATAATGCAGCCCATTAACTTGTCTTAATGAAAGTTTCCAAGGAGATAGTGACACGCTGTAAACAATTTACCCAACAGTTTCTGCTGAAATGTGCACAATGGCTGCACAATCCACCAAGGTATTCTCTACTTTGTGCCTATTAAGTTTTATTTGATGAAATACAATTAAGCATAAAATGAAACACAAAATAGCAACAGAGGAGAGTTTGCAACATGTTTTTCAAGCTACCAAAATGACAAGTAATAGATATATATTTAGAATGATTCTTAAGTTTACCTAGCAGCTCTGAACATTTTCTAGATCTCACAATATGGGCTTAAAGAAGTTCTGCACAAGAATATATGGCAAACAGTTCTCTTATAAGTCTTCATTATATTTTGAACTACTAAATTACATTTGTGAGAAAACATAAATTTCTATTAACATAGGGGACAAAATTTTCTAAATTAAACGTTTATGCTAGAAGTGCAAAAACTGTATTATGTAGGTGGCAAAAGGGAAACAATTTTCATTAGATTAGCAGCACCTCTGAAATCACAAAAAATTTATGTAGGTTTGTAAAAATTACTTACAGAATCTAGTGTGTGTCAAATCTAATTCACAAAACTTTTTACTATATTTGGGATAATCTCAACATCTTGATTAAAATCCACTTTTATAAGGATATAATTATTTAATATGAAAGGGTGCTCTGAGAATTCATTATTTAAAATGGTTTTCATTTAGTGCTGGATGCTAAGGTAGATCTTATCATATAGATTTTTTAAAAACTGTAATTTCTGTGTTTCTTTTGCTTCTGCCCTAAATATCCTGTGTTATGTTGCCTTTCCAATCATTCCTTATCCCCAAAACTCATGCACGGGGCTGCTGTCTTAAGACCAGTGGAAGTTCTTCTTCTATTATTTAATTTTTCTAATGACAAGCAAACAAGAGTGATGTGTATGTTTCCACCTTTATTACTCATTTTTCCCCCCTTTGAAAGTAAGACAATGATCCCTGATATGGTCATTTTGTATTATCATTTCATTATTCCCACTGTAAATTAGAATCCTGTGCCTGCTTAAAAGATGACTAACACTGAGTGACCTACCATAATTTTCTTTGAAGGCTACAGTAGCCTTCAAGCTAACAAATCATCCTAGTCAGTCTAAATTTTCTACTCATTAAGTTTAACCATTTAACTCTTTTTTATATCCATTTGTGTCACATCACCAGTATTTTGGTATTCTACCATAGCGTGCTGCTAAGTTTTTCCAGCACTCCTCCAACCATTTAAGGAAAAAGTGTCTTTCACCTGAAATACCCAGTAAAGGTATTGAATGTTTTCACTGTATTTCCTTTGTTTTGGTGCTCCTTGATTCTTAAAGGACATCCAAGTTTCCAAGTGTGGGCATATAATAGCTGCCAGGAAGGGACACATTCTTTCTTATCTCTTGAGGAAAAAAGTTACTAACCATGTCTTGACTTATTCAAAACCTAGCAACAGATCCAACAGCAATAAGGAACTATGCTCACACAGCACAGATAATGGGAAATTATGAGCTGTGCTGGTTCATCTTCATTCAAGGATTACATACCTGTAATATCCCAGAGTGGCTTAGAGCTGCATTGGTCTCACTTGGAAAAGATATCATATGATCTGGAAAAAAGCTCTGTAACAACAAGAACTTGTATCAAAGTTCTGTAGAAATAAATACAAAACTTTCTCTCTTGTATGTGCATTTTAAGTTCTCAGTGCAGTGCAAGACACTGAAGATTCCCTGATCCAATAATTTAAGCTTACCTTAATATCATCCCAAAATTTGGCACATGCTATATATTATTTGCTGAAAAACACAGAATTTTGAGAAAACATCAATAGTCTCTGGAACAGGGTTTCAGACACCAGTGCAAATCACATTGCAATATTTGGCCCTTAGTGTTGTTTTTCTAGCAGTAATTTCTATTGCTTTTGACATATAAGACTTGCCTCGGGAGTCAATATGCTACAAAGTAAGGAGGCTATACACCAATATGCTGAAAAGTGTATTGTTCTCTACTGTTTTCATTACACTAGAAACCCAGTAAAATATTTTGGAATATCTTCCACTAACACAGAAAGAGCTCTCTCTCTTTTTTTTTTTTAATCTTCTATTTTATGTATTATACAAATTAACAAAAAAAATCTGACTACATCAACATGATGGGGTTAAAAGCCTACAACTAAAATGCCAGTTTCATTTTTTATCAAGGAAAACTCAAGGGATAGTTTATGGGACAGACCTGCAGCTGGGGTGTTCAATACAGTCATGCAGATATGAACCAGACAAGGGTTTCACCATCACAAATAATGTTTTCTCAAGGCCTGGACAAATTTGAAGTTAATATTCCCTTGGCCACACAATGTTCAGCAATTTCCATTTTTAATGAAATTGAACTTCTGGTAGGGTTAATTCGTATTAACTCATTGTGATAAAGCATTCTTGCTGCAGCTGGGACCAGAACACCCAGAAGAACTCCGCTTAGCTATAGCTGCTGAAGCTGCTGCAGCTGCAGGTCCGCCACGCTCCACAGCCAGCTCCACTCACTGGTTAAACAATACATAAACTTAATTTTTGGAGGCAACAGACAGAAAGTGATGCATAGAAAGTCTCCCCTGAATATGAGGAAGAACTTCTTTATTATGTGGGTGATCACGTACTGGAACAGATTGCCAAGAAAGGTTGTAGAATCTCACTCAATGGAGATTTTCAAAAACCCTCTGGATGCAATCCTGTGCCATGGGCTCTGGAATGACTCTGCTTGAGCAGGCAGGTTGACCCATTCGGTGATTCTGTGAAAGCCTCTTTACTAACTGCAGAGCATCTCAAGATGAAACATTTTTCACTGGTATAGTGATATCTCCATATCTGGAACAAACCTATCATGATTTGTCCAGAGACACACAATTCAATCAAACAAAAATTCCCAAAACTCTTATATTTCTTGTTATCTTTATATTTACCTTTTTATCTTTTTCATACATAGATAATCCAAATTCCTTTTCACTTTTTATCTTTTAAGCCCTCTCACAGTTCTGCTCTTTCTCCCTTTTACATCTGAAACAAGCTGGTTTTATAAGAGACAGCATTAGGAGTTGTCCAAATACACCATGGAGCAACCAGATGGTAAGTTCCTTCTGCTGAGCCAGGACTGCTTCCATGCCCTTTGCCATCAGCCAAGGTCTGAATCAGCAGCATTAACCTTTGGCAACATCCCTGAGTTACAGGATAAATGCTCTCTTTCCATTCCTTACGTATGCTAACTTTGGCTTCACTTTCACTTACCCCTAGTAGGTTATGGCTGCTCATGGCCTTTTGTGTCAGTTGTCATTTAGCTACAGCTGGGAGAAGCTGCAATTTGGCAGTGCTGGGCCAGAACATTCAATTTTCACTTCAACAATAAAATCATCTTTGCTACAGGTGCCTCTGCTCACACTGCTTCATTTTATATTATGTTGTCACTTGATGAAAAGTTCAGTGAGTTGCAAAAATTTAATTTTGTTTTACATCCGTGTGCAAATTTCAATACAATTAAACCCAATCACTGCCCCCATCACTCTCAAACATAAAAAATTAACATGGCTGTTTTACAGCTGTAAGAAAGGGACCAGCCAATGATCACATGCACTACAATACATTGCTGTATTTCACATATTCCCTCTTGATTATTCCTTTTGACTCCTGCTACACTAAAAAATTTAAACTCTGACTATCTGTGTGCACCAAAAAAAGACTTTTTTAGAAACAGTAACTGCAGTAACTTCACAGATAAAATATTAGGACTTACCAATGGATTTTTAAAAAACTCATACTTTGCATAATTTTTTCTAAAATACAGTTTGGTTTCCTCTTCCATTACCCAATTTGACTGGACTTCCATCACTAATTCATGGTCTTCTATAGCTCTTCCTATAAGAAAACAAAACAAAAAAAATTAAACAAAATGCAAAAGCAAATATCAAGCTCATGACTAGCCGAAGCCAAAGAACTTTCATGATCTACAGATAAAGTGGAGGGAAGTTGAACTTCCATTCAATTTAACTCACTCTTCATTGAATTTAACTAATGCTTGAGTCCAAAAAGAGATTAAGTATGCTATATGAAAATCCCATTTTGTAACCAGATTAAATGAAGCAAATAAAACCATTAAAAATTCAGAAAACAAAAAATACCCAAAAATAGTGAAGTAAGCATTTTGAAATCTTGTACAGGTTGTTCTCTTCCAAAACACATTCTTCAGAAGCAAGGGCAAAGAACTGAAGCTCTGAGTTAAAACCAGCATTTTTTTCCTTCAGTTTTATAGAGAGAAAGTGCTCCTCCGAGATGACATTTAAAACTCTTAAATGCTTGGCATTGTGACATTTAAGAAAACACCATTTCCTCAAGACTTACTTCTTGGTAGAAAAATATGACATTGTGCATCACCCCAAAAGATGGGTAAAGGTGCTGATATTTCTTTATTTTTAAAGTGCCACAGCAAAAAATGTTTTATAACTGAGCAAACTTACTTTTTTGAAGGAACTGAAACCCTGAGTGCCCTCCAAAAACAGCCCTGTAATCAAATCCTTAAATGCTGACATGAAAAAGCTGCCTTTCTGTTTAGGCAAATCATGTTTGTCTTCCAACTAGACTGGAGAGTTTCTACCTCCCTTTCTATCATCTCTTTATTACTGCTATCTCTAACATGAGGAGCACCTGCTACAGTCCACAACAGCCTCCTTAATTATGGAAGTATTTAATGCACATGAAAGATCTAATATTGGAGTACATGACAGAACACATTTCAAAAAGCCTCTTCTCCAGCCACCCAGTGGGGAAAAAATTTAAACTAAATAAAAAATAGAAAGACATTGCTCAGCACTATGTCACAGGTAGTGCTTTATGAACCTTCCCAACCTTCACAGACTACCTGAAAGAATGCAGAGTGAAATCAAAATGAGACTGAAAGATACTGATGTGCCTGGCCAAGGCACTGCCCTCTACTCAAAGAGGAGCCCTAGAAAATGTGTGTTCAGCTGCAGAAGCAAACAGAAAACTGTTTACAGCCAGCAGAAAAATTTCTCAGTATACAAGGAAAAATTTCTGGATGAAGATAGTACTTCCCTTACAAAGGAGAGCAGTTATGGAAAACTGTTCTGTTTTCAGAGCCTGCCCTGCTCAGGGGAACTGCAGTGGAAGTATGGGACTCAGCACCAAGGTACTTGTTGGTAGGGATGACATGGCGTCATCCAAATTTAGGCACACTTCAGCTGCTTTCAATGATCTTAGACATTGTGAAAACCATTCAAGTTAAAAGAACACATACCAGAAAGACACAGTTCTGAAATATATTGATATATAGAGCTGCAGGAATTGCTGAACTTCAGATATTCAAAATAGAACCCCCACTACTGCAAAACCTGGGAGGCAGGGAAGAAAGCTGAGCTTCCTGGCTGCCAAGGCAGCAGCAGTGAGGGCACAACCATCCTTGGTGTTCAACAATAGAGCTCTGCACCCAAGGGCACATATGTTTGTGAAAAGTGAAATATAGAGACCGTGGGTTTATGCTTTGCTCTAGGTGGGAGTTTTGTTGGGATTTTTTCCTTTTTAAACTTTCTCAGCAGATACCTCCACACAGCAATGAAGGCACAATCCAGCAATGTAATTAATGTCTGTCTTGATTAAAAGTAGAACATTGTGCTCAGCTCACTAAGATTCATGCAATTATATCTAATTCAGGAGTATTCAGACAGCTGTTAGATTTTAAAGAAAATGTTCACTAATTGATGGATGAATTATTAATCCACGTAATCCTGAAATTTACACAGACACACACATTTGCCCACAGCACTTCTCCTTTCAACACCAATTCCCCTAACTTATGAGATGAAAAAGACTTTCCAAATTTACATGGGTAAAACATACAGCAGTAACAAACAGAAAACAATCCCAAACTAACTCATAATTTGAAAAGTATTTGTTCAAACTACTCTTCCAGTGCTTAAGAATATACTTAAAGCAAGTCAAGATGAATACGTTAACTCTTTCTAACAAAACCGAATCTAAACCAGCATTGTTAAAATAACTCCATTATTGTTCAGTACTCTAAAAATACAGAGGGGATATCTCAAATTGTTCCTTTCCTTGGCCAGTAATGTTGAATTGCCAACCTCATCATCTAGGAAACTATTTTACTTTTAAAATTAAGCATTCACCTTTTTCTAGAACTACACTAAAAGCAGCTGAGTAATTATAAGACTGCATGGTGAATGAAGGTCTTCAGCAATTTTGAGAATATCATAATATTAGGAAAATCAATTTCACTAATTATCTGATATTGAAATCTTCCAAGAAATTCTCCAGATTGAAGAAAACACACTACTTGTCAAAAAGTGTACTGTGCAAATACAGAAAGCTGGAGAAACAGTGCCACTATTGTTCTGGCATGGTTCTCAAAGGCATCTTCTTCAATAGTTACAATACTACTTGAACACCAGCTACACTACAGGAAACAGAAAACACTTCTGCTGTTTATATAGCACTGTTTTCTAAAGCCATTTTGCTACCTCTTCTTCTATAGCAGTCATTTTCAACCTCGACCCAGATTTAACTCTGACCTTCCTCTGAGTTGGAAGCATCTCACAGCTGATACATTCAGTGCAAAAGGTTACAAATATCTTTGAAATTTTACAAAGCAAGAAAAGAAATTTGAAAAATGTTTGTGTCTGCCTTCACAGGATAAAGGAGTATAAAAGGGCAGAAAATAGTTTTAGCTTTTGTAGTTCATCCTTAAAATACAGCTGATAAACATAATTGAGTCAGAGATGCACAGTCAAGTTTATTTTCAATAAATGCACAAGGCTGGATTCCCTAGATACATCCAGAGGAAGAAAGGGACTCTAAGAATAGTTTTCAGCCATATTTAAATATCTGGGGGGGAAGGAGAGAGTGGTCAGGGAGATGTGGGGGTGTTTGATTTTTGTTCCTGCTGTGTACATTTTTTTAAATCAACAGCACTGGGGTTACCAGGTACCAGCACAGTCTCTTTTGAGAATTAAGAACTCCATGGAGTTTTCTATATATTTTAGAATGCAGGAAGGCATCCAGAACATCCTCTTTTTCAAGCCACACTTTGCACTAGCAGATGGAACTGCCCTTGAAGTTGCAGAAGTACTACCTTTTTTAGCTCTAGTACAGTGCCAAAGTTCAAGAATAATATGGAAATTTTGAGTGATGTGAAATTATAACCATATTTCTTTGGCATTTGTCCTCTAGTAGATTTTTTCCTAACATAATTTCCTATCAAAAGCATACACAACACAGTACTGAAACACCGTGCTGTAAAAGCAAGTAAGATTGTCTAACTTGAGATTCAGTTCTATTACTTTCCAGCAGTGGGCTTCTAAACTCCTCTCTTGCTAAGGAAAGTCTTTCCTGTATTCTGCATTTTTTACATCTCTGCAAACATCCCCTTTCTCCCTAAAATTAATTTGCCTTATGTTTTTTATACTGCAAAAGTACACCTATACACCTCAAAAAGGAACAGAGATCAGATGTTCTATTTTGAAACCACAGATTACACATTTTGAACTGTATAATAGAAAAAGAGAAGTTTTAACTACACTAGAGGAACACTGAAAAAGTGAAAGAATTTCAGAACATCTTGTTACCAGCAACTTAAAGTACTACACATAGCATTGCCTCAATGCAGCTCACTGGTCCTAAGTGGAAGTTTGGAGGAATGGTTTTGTTTTCCTTTTAAAGTAGCGCTGTCCCAGAGTTCACCATAAATCTAGCCAAAGTGAATGCAGTGAAGGAAAATACTGACAGCCCACTCTGATATTATTTCTGAAAACCAAATCCTATAGTAAAGATAAAATAGCACTGTGTAACCTCTTTCAGTCCCTGATGTCAGATATTTCACTCAAGTGTGTTAGGAACAAACAGGATTTTATTTCTGACAAAAATAACCCAAGTCTTTCTAGAGATAAGCAGGAAATACCACCCATAAGAGAGAAAGAGCTGCCAGATAAAAACAAGGAAGACTTTTCAGTGAGAACTTTAACTGTTACTGTCTTCCAAATCATTCTTACAGAGACAGATCAAGCAGTGTGAAGCAAATGTACCATGAAAAAAAATCTAGCTTATACCTATGCTTTCAAAAATAATCAGAAGCAACAACCCCAAAAATAAAAAATTCAGAAGAAACTTCCCATCATTTTGCTTCCAAGCCTTTCTATTAGAATTGTACTTCCATGTGAAAATGAAAACCAGACACCTTATTTACCATCATTTCATTATATCCTATTAATCTTACCTAAACCTGTGTGGGTAAGTTGTTCAAAGAGAGTCCAGCTGTGGTCATCAACATAGTGGTTCTTCAATATCAAGAGCTGACACACATCCCTGGCTGTTATATCACTCGGTACCTCCAAAGCTCTGCTAGTATCATCTTCACTATACACTTTGATTACCTGCAATAAATAAAAACTCTAAAATATCCGTAAGTTTAATCTTTGCTTCAGTTACTCCATGTATGTTGCTCTCTCAGCTTCATGACTGAGACAAGAACCCACACATCCAGAGTGCAACATGAAAGGCAGCCACTCCTCTTTAGTGCAATGGCATCATTGAGAACAAAACAGCCAAGCAAAGAATATTCCACTACTAAATTTGGCCCAGGATATCCCTTGCCACAGGACACTGGCCAGATTGGTACATTAGCTTAAAAAAATCATTAATGGAGAGATAAATAAATGCAGTGAAACTGTACATTCTTAATAAGCTGAAAAAGAAACCACACAGCATAAACAGTGAAATTCAAGAATTCTCCGACTGCAGAACTGTAGAAAGATTTGATAAAGAAGTTAGTTCAGAGAATGGCAATCAGACTCAAGATGCTCACAGTTCTGTAGAGAGTAAAACAGGAGATGTTACAGAGTGGCTTCAAATTTTGACAAACAAGAACTAGAATTCTTGCACACACATCCTCAGTTTAAAGGGTGCCCAAGATGCTTTTAACTGACAAAATACTCCTCTCAGTTTATTGAATTTATCCATATTCATGAGAAAGCAAGACAAAACTCTCCTGAAATTTATGCACAAAACCTAAATACCATTGTAAATCCCTCATTAAACAGCAAGATACAAGTTCTCACTTTAAAGACAAACAAGCCTGTTACTGTCAGTCATCCCTAACAGCTGCCTTACCGAATACACGCTCATTTCAAGCATCTAATAAACAAGCAGCAATGTACTGTGCCCTAACTTGTCAAGGCAGCTCCCTCTCTGGTTTGTGCTGAAGTTGGTAGGAAAGTGAGCAGGAAACTCCAACTGTATCTCCTACCACCTGCATCTTCCCACCAACAGTGGTTGGTTAATATTGCACCTAATCAATGTTGACAGGTCAAGAGTCCCATACAATATTCAGCCACCCTTGCCACAACACCAATCTTCAGGATATGGCAAACATTAAATTCATGCTCCTAAAGTGCTGAAAAACCTCTCCCTACATATGAATCAACCACCTCAAAGCTGAGGCTCTCAAGGGAAATAGAAGTCTTCAGAGAAAGAAGATCCAATGTTTCCACAGGCCTAAGCCCAGTATTTCCATTTAATCCAAAAGGCAAAAAGACCACATTGCTACTGAATTTAATACTGCCAAAGCAGCCATGGGGGATGGCTGTGGTTGGTTTTGTAAGACATCTATGCTTTGGCAGTGTTCCCACTGCTAAGCAGGAGAGACCAGCAGCAATGCAGCCTGCTTGCAGCAGAGCCTGGCTCTACACACACAAAGTCCTACTCCAGTCACACAGAAATTATGTTTGGCCATTCAGGATAAACCAACATGAATTATTTAAATTCCTGCAATATTTACAATGATTCAAAGATGAAATCAAAAGATGTGTCTGGCAGGGTGCACTGTGAATGGGATGGAGGGCTGTAGGGGTGACTAGAGGAAAAAGCATCCCATCACCTTAAAATAGGTCCTACTGTGGGCAGCATTGAAGGTCACAGACAGCTTCATTAGTCTGTCCAGCAAGTCTATGTCAGGCTGAACCTAAAGGATTTTACAGGCTGAAATGCCAGAAAGGAGAGAGACAGTGGAGAAGATGAAAGCAAAGGTAAGAATTGAAGTAACTTTCCAAGTATTGACAATTGTTTTAAGTCCCTTCCAGCTGAAATATTCTATTCTGTTTCCCAATATTCTTGCAATAAAGCCAGGGTGGGAATCCATGTGAGCATGCTGGCTAGGGACTCTATGGCACAGAGCAGCAACTGCAGTTTTCCCCAGGCACTCATCAAGTTCAGTGATATGCTTATTTTACAGCAAGAGCACGTACAGCCCATGCTGAGGCTCTTGACGGATATTTTAACAGAAATTCTTTTTAAAAGGGTTAAGAGTCGCAGTGCAGATGACTTCACTCTTATTGCTAGAGAAACAGAAAAAGAGTTTTTAAAATGCTGGAGACAGCAACACAAGTCATGATAATGAGCTGCCTGTGGCCATTCAGCTCAGGGAGTGGGAAGCCTTGGAAGTGGCCTTGGACTATTGGAGCTCAGCTAAAGCAAAACAAAACAACACAACAAAAAAAACAATGAGAAAAAACCCAGTTTATATTCTCTGTGAGTATTCTCAGTCAGTTTTCTCAGTATAGGGAAATAAATCCTGCTCAAGTCTAGGAGAAGAGATCACCCCAGTTCACAGCTACGATCGGGTACCTTACAAAACACAAATGCTGTGACCTTTTTCTCTTCCTTGCAAGGGATTCAGATGCAGCAGGAGACAAGAGTCACCTAATAGATACTCATCAACTTCTGTCACACATTTTGCTTAACAAATTGGTGTAAATCTCATCACTTAGAGTGATCTTTGAGCGGGTTTTTTAATTAGAAGTTGCTCAGTATGCACTTGGTGTTGTGTTTGAAGCAAAGTCTCCTGTAAGATTGCTAGGAATGTACTTATTCCAAGAGGAGTGGATCAGATGAAAAAGGATAAATTCAAAATCCCATTTTTCCTTGGAAATATGTTGCAATACTTCTCTTCCTAGAAGTAGAAAATGCTTTGAGAATTAAAGGGTGGCAGAGTTATGCTAAAGATGCAGCTATGCTGACTTCCTACAGAAATGAGCAAGCTTGAGTGATACCTCTACTTTTATTAGTGGCTCTCACCATGTATTTGACTGGCCAGTCATCTCCACTTTTTTCCAATTTTTTTTCCCTGAAAAATTTGTCTGAGAAGTAGCACACAAGAAAAGAGCTGCTAATTGAGACCAAGCTCTCATTACAGTTTTCATACCCTACATTCTCAAACTTTGCTCCAAAGCAAGCTGTTTCACTTCCCTTGACTATACCTATTACTAGGCAGAAAAACTTGTCTCAGCAGCACTGAAATCTTCTTTCCGGTCTAGTTTATAAATACAAGGAGATTTTAGTTCTTCCCAAGGCTAGAAAAAGAAACACCTCAATAGCTTATATTTAAGTCACTGGAAGTAAGAAATAAGCAGCTCCAAGATTTTCCTATAAGAGGAAAACTCCAAGCTCAGCATGACAAGCATTAATCATTTTCACTGCCTATGGGAGCAGGCAAGGAGGTACAGCATTCCTACATGTTCTCTTTCAGATTTTCAATATATTAAAAATCAGCCAAGACCCCAGAATTATGTGCAATGCATCTTTATCCCTCCAAAAATTATTATTATAAGAAATGTTGCTTCAAAATGAAATATATTATTTTTCATATTTCACTAATCAAATGAACTCAAAATGTAAAATAAATGGTGAAAAATACAATCAAATATTTAACAAAGGAAAATAGAAAGAAGACCCTTGTTTTTACATGAAAAAGTAACCAGAAGAAGCAAAAAATCAGCAATTTTATAAAAGAATAAGTAAAAGAGCACATAAGGTAAGCAATGTGGGAGGAGGGAGGAGCAAGAGAAGCAAAGCTGGACTCTACTCCCCCGAGTCTTCTTCCCCACTCAACCGTCATCTCCACTACAATAATTAAATTAAGTGTTCATAGACTTTTAAGAGAGGGTGTCCAAGTCTGATTCTTCAGAATCTTCATGCCATCTGTTTCGGAAGTTCCAATCTGCAGAAACAGCACAAACATATGCCCTGCACTGAGGAATTTAAAATTTCAAACCAAAGTCCTAATGTGTGAAAAAAGCCAGGTAGAAACCCACAGAAAAAGAACCAATACCACACAGATTCCATATTTAGGCGCCTACACCAATATGACCTGACATTTATATGATTCTTAATGCTTCTGTTTAGCCATTGACACAGTGGGTAATCAGCATCTTTAAAAAAAAAAAAAAAAAGGGCCATGTTTATTTATAAAGATAAAAGCCCCTAAATTTAGCTTATGATTTCTAAAATTATTCCCCCCTTTCCCCCAAATAAAACACTGCACATTTTTGTAATTACATTATCATTTCTGTCACATTTTTGTTAAATGCAGAATTATTGTATGCAAAACCAGGCTTTGAAAATTCTTACACTCCCAGGGTGTCACACTTCTCCTGAAATGCTGGCCTGATACTCTGCTAACCCCTCTCTATAGTTTAACAATCAGGCTTTTTGCCTGCAGCATTTGTTCTCCAACTCCCAACCCTTCTGCCTGCTAGACAAAATTTTTTGCTTATTGATATTGGCAAAGGGTAGAGGAATTTGAAGTGTATTTTAACTACAATGGAAGCGCTTGGAAACTTCTAGCATTTTGAACTGGTTTATGACTTCTAGCAACAGTCTGTCTTGGTTTAGTATGAGTCAGCAAAATTCTGCATTCATAAAAATATTTAAGAAGTTAAGTCACAACTGTTGTTAGAAACAAATAGCATGTTAGTAAAGTTTACTGTGTTCTTTATCAGCTGTGAATGCAAGATAAAATGTCAGCTTCCAATATTTCCTCCAAAGGGAAGATTTCCAGGCCAAAAGGATTCAAGCAGTTTCCAGAAATTTACATCTGTCATTAAAACAAGGTGCATACAATGTCTAATTGTTCACATCTTGACTTCTCATTTGGAACACAGTATAGCTTCAAGAGGCAGAAGGAACACAGCTCCTATTTTCTGTCTTGCAATGAAACCAAAGTGCAAAGAAGGAAGAGCAAAGACTAGGAAAATTGGTCTGCCTCTCCTTCCACAACCTAGAAGGACCTCATACTTTTTCCATAATTTAACCGTTTTTAAAAATGACATTTCAAAGAGTAAAAATAATGCTAATTTCCAGTCTTTATTCCAATGTAAGATGACGGACAAGGTCAGTTTCTCTAGCAATTAAAAAAATTTCTTGCCTCAAAACATAAAATTTTTTTAGACCTAAATGTTCTTCTAGAAAGTATTTAGAAACTTGTTAAATTTCATGTTAAAAATATGCCTATTTTATCAGTTAAAACAATTTCTACTTATGTTCTGTAATGTTCTTCTGTGGCAATGTATTTACTATGGCACTATGGCAACTGTCTGTGTGATGCAGACCACAGAGCCACTCCCCTACTTTAGACTCATGGTACAAACTCCACGCCCTGCCTAATCCAACCACCCATGACCATCCCAGGAATTAGAAAATTACACCAAAAATAGAAACTGAATAGCAATGCAAAGAAGTAACAAAAAATACTTTCTATTACATACAGGCAAAAAAGTCCAATTCTTACTTTCAAAAGACATACTTGCCACCTGACTTTGGGCAAGTCAGCATTAGTGCCTCAGTTTTGCTTTAAACAACATGAGGCAGGGGAAGTGAAATCTGTTTCTGTACAGCAAGGTAACAGACTGAACTCATTAAGATTGGTAGAGAACTTATACCTCCTCACTTGACTGCTGCTTTAGATGTGTAAGTATGTTGTATTATAAAAAGGGAGGTTAAATTATGCAGATCTCCAAATTGTAATAGGCTATGCGTAAAAATATACCAGCGAAGTTCTTTCAAACAAAGGTTATGACAATCACATCATGATACTGGAAAAAATGGCAGAATGAGGACAATATGACTTGCAATCATGGCAAAGACAACGTCAATAAAACTGAAGAGAAACAGAGTTTGAAAGACATGACAGGGAAGCTAAAATACAAATATCATTACTTAATCCTGAATTTGATGTATTCAATTTAACAATATTGGTCAACAGAAACAAAATGTAGTTAAAGATAGCAATAAAATAGTTACAGAAGATTTCATTTCCCTGCATAAAACTGAACAAAAAGGCAAAGTCTAGAAAAGTTCACGTGTTGGAAAATTAACTCATAATACAACTACTTTTAGAGCAGAAAGTGAGAGTCTTGTAAACTATATGATAATTAAATGACACTTGGCCCAAAAAATTACAATAATTGAAGAATTAAATAGCAACAGCAACACTGTGAAGTTTAAAATCCTGTAAGTAGGAATGGCAGTAATAAATAGATTAAAAGTGAAAGATCTATCACCATCAACAGCCATTACCACAAAGGACCAAATCAGGAGTGAGAAATACAAAGAGATCTACAGAAGTAAAACCCACAATAAACTCCTTAAAAAGAATGCACATTATTTATAAGGAAAGGTAGGGGTAGATCAAACAATTTGTTTAAATTGGGAGTCCCAAGTTAATCTACCTTACCAAATTTTTTTTCAAACTATGGAGATTCCAAACAAAGCCAGTGAAAGATACTTCAAATACAACTATTAAGATGTGTGTAAATAACTAGAAAGTTGTGAGGAAATTTAAATATTATCAGCAAAAATTTCAAATAATACACTTCCATGGAACATCAGAAATGAAAGAAAATCAGCAGACTCACCAAATGATTAAGCTGTTGAAGGAGCACTTATACAAGATAAACACACCACAGAGAAGCTAAATCATTTATCTGCATTAATTATTCACAATAGGTATGGAACAGGTTCCCAGATCTAGTCTTTATAGGTGAAATAAAATTGTCTGTTTAAAATGGAAATAAACTGGAAATAAAAAGGCAAATAGTTAACAGGAGGTTATACAGTCTAGCATTTGAATTGCAAACCTCAGCTTATCCTAGCACCAGTGGAAAGGGAGGCTTAGGCTCCATCTATCACTTCATCTGCTTGCACTGAGTATAAAGTTCTGCTCAGACCTGAAAAAGTGGAAAAGCCCAAGGGCTACTGCAGCAGATTAACTTTGGGTATCGCTTTGCAAATTTGTGAGTCACCAGTGCCTACCACCAGGCAGCTAAGAAAGAATCATTACCTAAATCTGTCTCTGCCTGGAAGGAAACCTACTCTTACATTTACGAAAACTTTTTTCCATTTTGTTCATTGCAATTCCTGAAGTGATTTAGAGTAACCATCATAATTCTGAAAAATCTCAGTGGGGTAATGCAGTTTACACTGACTGGTATCAATAACTTTTCCCAGGTCCTTCAAAAAAAAGAGCTGAAAATTAAACAATTATGAAAAAATAGACTACAGAATAAAGGTAAACTTGGAATACACAGTTCATTTTTAGAATAGCCATCTACAGTCAAGTAATTTCAGGCTCTTACTCATATTAACCCTCTAAATCAGAATGGAAGAACCATGTTTTACTAGCCACAATAAAAATAAATCTTAGTTATTTTTCATTAAAATATTATTAATGCTAACTTTATACATTAACCCCTGACACAAGGCTATTTACAAAACTTCTCGGTGCAGGGAAAGGTAAATGGCTCTCTATTCCTGTCCTCTTAGGACTACCACTTAAAGACAGCCAATCCAGCAAAGGTTCCCTCTCATCTCCAGTGCACATTATGCATGGCTTTTCAATTAATCTAAACACAATACATGGATGATCGGGAAGGCAAGAGAGTTTTACACCTTCCGAGCCACTAAAAATAAATTAATTAATGGTTAAATTTCCATGAAACTTGGGTAAAATTCTATATACAAGGGAAAGTAATTTGAAAACTCAGCTGAGACCATAACGTAATCCAACCACTGCGTAAATGTACACAGGTTATTCTCCCTTATGCCAAGCATCACCACTTGGTCTTGGAATCACAATGCTCCTTCATAGAGTTCAGCTCATACAGTCCTCCTAACAGAGCCCAGTTGTTTTGGCTAAATGTACATGCTTTATGACCCATTATTTTCATTCAGATCTTCCTTATTATTTCTCATGAAATACACAGAAGATTGCTAAAAAAACCAGCAAGGTACAAAAATCCCCTTGGTAATAGCTAAGAGTTTTTACCCTCAAAACAAGCCCTTTCTGATAAAGGTTCAAAAATCTTTTTTTTTTGACTGAAAGAGATTAATATTCAGACCAAACTTGATTATTCAGGTTAATAAAAGTGTACATTCACATGAACTTTTCTTCATGAAAAGTTAATTTAGTGGAGCTGATCAGCGTATTAGCCTTACTAGTAAACTTATGGTATTACTATCTTCAGTCCTTTGTTTCCACACTGCCTGCAAACTCCTAGCTTTAAATAGATTCTATATATTTAATAGTAATATGCAGGTTTACATTTTACTACATACAAAAGCAATAAATAGAATTCACTTAGCATAGACAGATGGAAAACATCCAGTTAGACTAACTGGACTTAAAAAGAGGGATGGAACAATCATACTGGAGAATTCAAAGAATCTGACTTAAGAAGGCGCTTTAGTATTTCATTTTTTAAAAAAAAGTTTGTCAAACAGAAAATGAACAGAAAATGAGTCATGTCTGAAGACAGAGGAAGAAAGAAATTTAAATACTAAGCCACTAAAATATACTTCTGTTTTTTGTATTCTGTGTACAACGAAGATGAGGGCAAAATGTTATCAGCCTCATGTTTGTATAGCTTGTCCCTATTTATGTCAAGGCAGTAACATTATTTAAATGAGGCTTTCTGTATTTAATAGTGCAGTTTGTCCAACATATCCTTCGCTTGTCAGAGATAAATAGAATGCTGTGTTCCAGCACAAGAGAAAGCAAATCTGTTACTGCCGCGTTCTGGCTGCAGTCTATGTTTCTGAAGAGATACCAGCTATAAAAAGAAGTACCTATTGTTTCTACCAGGTTTTTCACACCATGTTGCTGGTTTCTCAGTAGAGCAGATCTCTTGCAAAGCTGAGAAAGACCAAGTCTCTGAATAACACTGTTAAGAGACCAATTAGCTTCCTATTTCCTTTGCAGCAGTCCTGAAATAGATCTTTTAAATAAGAAAAAAAAAAGGAGAACAGATTTTTTTCTTAAAACTCTCCTTCACTTTGGCCATTTTAAACAGAAGCTTTGGCTTGAACTGTAACACAGCTTAAAAGAGAAGAATGCCTTTATCATCAACTATATCAGCTGTGTATTCCCCTGAATATATAGAATATATAGAGGAGAAAATCATGTAGACTCCAAGACAAAGCAAAGTTTAGATTTTTAGCTAAAGATACAGTTTGAAAATTTTCTCTGTATTTCTGGAGTGGTACAAGGAATGTCCAGAGCAAATCTGACAAAGGCCATGTAGAGTAACCTACTGTAATAAATGGTTGCTTTACGATGCTGAAATACTTTGCCACTTGGTATATGACAAAAAAACTTGCTTTGCTGGGTCAGTACTGCCATCAGTCCAGTACTGTCATCTCTGGGTATCTGTTTCTAGCCATCAGTGGAATGTAAGAGCAAAGTTTAACTGTTGTAGGATAGGTATTCTGACAGAAAATTTTATTTCTCAGCACTTCTGAACATTTTTTTTATTCACATAGCATTGTTCCCTCTGGCCAAAGCATAAAATCCAAATAAAGAGTAAATCCTGCAGTAAATGTAGGAAGTCTACGCAAACCATGTAAAACCTTCAACTATACACTATTGTGTTATTACAGATTTGTCAGCAGGCTTTGTTGGCAAATTCAAACCCATAAAGGAACAGAAAAACAGACAAAGGGCATCTGAGCATGGAAACCAGCTCCTGTGACTGTTGGCAAAAGTGTAATAGTCACCACGTGCAGCAGACTAAAAGAAGGGAACCAAATGAAAAGGAAGATAAATAAGTAGGTGATGTAGTTAAAAGGGTGTGATAATTTCAGAAATTTAGTCTATTTTGATTATGTTTACCTCTAATCATTTGTTCTAAAATGAAAATGAGATACATAGACTGAGCAGTCTTCAGTCCCACAGGAAAACAGAAGCCAGCAGCACATTTCCCATCTCTACACTTGTTGTGATACCCTACATCAGAGGTCTGCTAGGTTGTCTGGCTGCTGCTTCGCTTGCCCACACACAAGCCATGTTCATATTACCATAAATATATGCATTTTATTTCTGTATGATCATCCTACAAGTCTTGTCAAACAGATACCCAAAAAGATGGTGACAGACACCAATCCAACAAGTGACAATCAACAGGACCAAAGGAAAAATAACAACATTGAGGACTTGCATATGCAGCTGATGGGTATGATGAGCTATTGAAGCCTGGCTTTTGGGCCAATACAAGAAAAGCTGAGGGCTCCAATTGCTATTTGGTCTAGATATCATTTAATTGCTAACCTCTTGGAGAACAGGATTGACTAGCTCAGAAAAGCAATCCAACTGGCCTTAAAAAAAAGCACAACACTATGTTAGGGCAAAGGTTGTCAGTAGAAATTATACAATAGGCAACAAGAGTGATGAAAAGACTGTGAAGAAATCACAATGCACTAAAGAATAGTGGGAAGAAAAAAAGAGGATTCCAGTAGAAAATAAAGGAAAAGCATTAAGAGTGTAAACTGAACACCTCTTCCCGGGTCCCAGTCCTTTATATGAATTTTAGTGGTGCCAAACAAAAAAGGTATCTGCAAAAACACCAGTTGCAAGAAGCAGCAACTACAGGGATGTGCAAAGCATGGGAAAGAAAGGAATCAAAGATGACTCTCCAAATTATCGTTTTTGATGCCCAAGCATGAGTTTTGGTGAAGATATTGGTCAGCAGTCCAAGACAGCCATTTGGATCTGCCAGAAAAAGGAGATGAAATATGAGAACTATGATGAAATATGCAATACATGCCAAGAGCCTAACAACTCTGGGTGAAGAACGTGAATGTGTATCCTTGGAAAGTGCAACTTCAAGTTTGACTCGCTTTGCTTTGTACCGTTCCCAAGGCACCCATTATAAACTGTACTGCAGCAGAGTAAATCTGTTCTTATATAACTACTTTAAACTGTGAAAAACTGGTTGCCTTGAAATAATGTAAACATAAATAAAGGGTTGAAAGCAACTGAATATGGACAACTTCAAAACAAAAATTTTAGAAAGTCACTACTAATGTAAGAGACTTAGACAGACTGGAACTGGGCTAAACTTTCCAGTGTTACCACAGAATTGGATCAGTTGAGGCATTTTGATCTGTGGTGGGTTGACATTGTCTAGACACCTGGTGCCCGCCAAAGCCACTCTATCACTTCCCTCTTCAGCTGGACAGAGGAGAGAAAATATAGCAAAAAGCCTGTGGGTCAAGGTAAGGATGGAGAGACATCGTTCACTAATTACCATCACAGGCTAAACAGACTCAACTAGGAGAGACCAGTTTTATTATCAATCAAACCACAAATAAAACTTAATGTTCTAACACATTTCCCTACCCCTCCGGTCTCCCCAAGTTCAATTTCACACCCAATTTTCTCTACCCCGTCCCTGACAGTGGTGCAGCAGGACAAGGAACACAGGTTGCAGTCAGTACATCACAGATTGTCTCTGCTGCTCCTGCCTCCTCAGGGGGAGGACTCCTCACACTCTGCACCTGCTCCAGCATGGGCTCTTCCCACAGATCCTGCCACAGCCTGTGCATTGTGGGCTTTCCACAGTCTCAGCCTGCCTCGGGCACTCACCTGCTGTGGCTTGGGTCCTCCAAGGGTCTGCAGGTGGGTCTGCACACCCCCCTGGTCCCACATGGGGACAGATGTCTGACCATGTCAGCACCACCAGCTGTGGGGGAATCTCTGCTCCAGCGCCTGGAGCACCTCCTCCCTCTCCTCCACTGACCATGGTGTCTGCAGGGCTGTTCCTCTCACGTGTTCTCTCTCTTTCTTCTGTTCCAGTTCCACAACAACCTTTTTGCATTCTTAAATAAGTTATCCTAGAGGCACTACCACTGTTGATGATGGGGTCAGCCTAGGAGCCAGCTAGCATTGCCTCTATTGGACATAGAGGGAACTTTCTAGAAGCTTCCACAGAAGCCACCCATGTACAGCTCCCCTCCCCCTGTTACCAAAACCTTGCCATGCAAACCAAATACACGATTAAACAGTCATAACTTCTTTAGATCCTTAAGGCAGCTGTTGTTTTATTGGGCTGGTCTTGCCTCTGTTCCTGACCAACAGGCAGAAAAACAAGGAGTGAGGAAGAATGGAGCATGGGCAGTGCCTATAGCAACTGCATGAAAATGAGGAAGAAAGCAAGTCTAAATATGAATAATTCCTTGGTTCAATGTGATGAGTTTTCTTTGCATTCAGTGATGTAACTTCAGTTTATCAAAAGTAAAGAAAATTTCTAATTTTTCAGGCACTTGCTTATGCATGTGGAAAGTAACATGTAACAGACATAAAAGTAAGGGAAATTTGATCTTTTGCATAAGATTCACACCAACACCTCGTGTGCTGTTTGTTGAGTTTCTCCCTTCACATACAGCAATGCAGCATAATCGGTATGGGGTTTACTTGAGCAAAAATAGCTATTCAGCAGTAGCTCTTGATACACTTCAAGGCCAGATAACACAGTCTGAAGGTCAAGTTCTGACTTCTTGAAGCCTAATTTATTCAAGAGGAGACTAAAGTACTAGAGCTAGAAAATGGCCAAGCACTTTCTTCAATTGATGAAAAAACTGGGTTTTTTCCAAAGGATTTCTGCCCACAGAAGAGGATTATGATCAGAGTAGGGCACTAAACACTGCCAATTTCCTTGGTTACTGTATGAAGAATGTTAGATGTTCAAAGAAAGCAAGAAGAAACTGAAAAAAACATATCAAAGATCTGTTCAAGAACTGAAGACAGAGAGGAGACAAAGTGCAATGTTAATTGTACCACTAAACCCTGTCAAACTATACAAAGGACAAGTAATGGCCAAGTGCATTAAACCACTGAGATTTTAAAGGACTTTTAAAAAGCTCAGTGCACTTAATACTCACCCTCTCATAGGCACATACACATATACATCTCTATCTACCCTTCATGGCAACTATGCAGCATAATGCTGTACATTTTAAATTTCCAGATCACTGATGGTTTTGTGTACAAAACACTCTAGAAAATCTGATTGCTTTTAGAGACTGGAATCCCAAAAGACAGAAAAAAACTCCCTTTCCCTGCCTGCACCTGAACCATAAGGACTGCTAAATTTAGTTCCATTTTGAGTTCATTTATACATGTGGGATTATTTTTGCACACAATAAAAACAGAAGGAAGTTTTACTGGTTTCATGCTAGTCAAAGCAGGAACTATGACTGGTCAACCAATATATGATGACTTTACCAGAATCCATCTTTTAAGTGCATGCTTGAGTATAAGGAGTACATATTCAGTGCAAAAATTGGTCTAAAATTCTTTTCAAGAATAGTTTCAGATCTAGATTTATTTGGCCTACATCATAAAAAGGGGATGAGTGCTGCAATACCCTCCCTGGAGGAGGCTCTGTTTTTCTGGTTCAAAACCTTTATTCAATTTGTAACAAACTGCAGATAAAGAAGTAGCCTATTGTGATGTTTTATCCTAGTAATTTATGTCTGAGACATAATTCTGTACTGAATTTCCAGTCACACCCATTCTAATGATTTACCTGTGATTACCCCCATTATCTTCTCTCAGACCCCTCAATAATTCATTAAAGGAAATATTCCATTTAAATAAAGACTTTAAATTAAAAAATTTCACCTCAACCACCACAGTTTTTCTGACCACTGCTCCTTAAGCCTTTAAAAGCCTTTAAAGCCCACTCAAGTCCATCTCCCACTCCCTCCATCTCCAAGAAACCTCTCAGCTGTCTTCAGAACTTTGCAGGATGCTGTCCTTACATTACTGTATTATAGAAACATTTTATTACTGTATTATAGAATCAAGGAATCCTAGAAAGGCTTGGGCTGGAAAAAACTTTAAAGATCATCTAATTCCAGTCCTCCTGCCATGGGGACCTTCCACTAGACCAGATTGCTCAAAGCTCCAATCCAACCTGGTCTTGGATTATATTATTTATTATTGTATTTCTTTTATTTCTCTTACTGTATGAAAGACAAAAAGGGCACTGGCATTGTTTTTGTATTTTTAAATTACTATTTTTCAAACTGTCCTTATGAAGAGATGTTTCATACATGAATGCTTGGTTTGTATCCAGTAATTGTATAAAAGGTATCCATTTAATGACACCATTATCATGTCACTTAAAGTGCCTTATGTAAAATTCCTGGATTAGCACACTGGCCTTTCATCTCAGGGGTCCAAACGCAAAACTGAAAAATTACTTTCATGCTCTTAGCCTTGAAGACAGACATTACTAATTCTCAGTACAATTTGGCTTAAGCGACCATTTTTCCTTGGGGGAGGGATAAGCATTGATTAAAGCAGCATGTGATTTTGGGCCAGAAAAATAGATGGAATAAAGATGCAAGAATATATTGAAATTTTCATGCCCAGTCCTAGATCTGAGCAATCTAAAATCACATCTTTCTTTTGTCATATTTCTTTCAATTAAAAGACACTATACAATCTATAAGAATTGCTGGAAATTATTAATCTGCAATACATATTGACTGTGTACACAATGCTTTTGAACATCATCTGACCTAGTGTGTTATGAAGTTCACAGCTGTTGTGGAAAAAAACTGCAAGTCTCTGTTTATACACCTTGCATACAACATCAAGTGCCTAAGTCTTCTCCTTACCATGTAACAAATCTAATAGAATTGTGTTTATATTGAAGAAATCCTTGGTCTTTGACTGTAAAACAGTGTCTTGAATGCATTATAACCTTTCAAATCTAATTTTTTAAGTACTTTTAGAAGAGTATGGAGTTATTCATACAAAAGATAAAATCATTTACTCTGACTTGGATTAAGTATATGTCTAGTCAGTACAAACTATAAATCTGGTTGTGATAGCACTCAATATACATAATTCCCCATGTTCATTAAGCATGTGATTTTCCCATCTGTGTTACAAGACCCCTTGAAACCTAAACAAGACTCAGTAGCTTTAGTTAAAAATATATTACTTAAGAACAAAACACATCAACTGTGATAAGTACTTCACATCAGACTTCAAAACAGAAAGTATAAAATAAGTTTGGACAAAGTATATTAGACATTTTGAATGAAAATGAGAAAGCCTAAGTGCTCAAGAAGTTGGCAGAACAGATTAAGCACATTGACAATGCAAAATTTTACCTTTTGTGAGATGTGAAAATAAAGATTTGCAATTTTTGTAGTATTGTGATTAAACTAGACTTCTTACACAATTACCTATTCCACGAATTTAAGAAATAATTCTTTGTAATGACTGACACACTAAAAGAGTATTTCATGAGCTAATAGTTAAGTTTCTCTTGACTATGCAGTGTTAATGTAAAAATCCTACTTTTCCAGGTCCTTCAAGTGCAACAAAAAGTAGAAATTACACCACTTTAAGGCAAAGGTTCTAATGTCCATGAGAAACACAAACAAATTTACACATGCACATATGTCAGCCACCCCTCACCAGCATGGCTCTTTCCTGCCCACCTTCCCTTCATGCAGTATTCTAGTTCTAGAAATTAAGGCATCGCTATAGAAATAACAAAGCCCCTTCTGTAGACAGAAAAGATACTTTCAGAAGGAATTCTACATGCCTAGATACAGCTATCACAAGCTTTAACAAGCCTATTAAATTTGGCACACAGTGAGACCTCAGTGAGGACACATGCCTTCAAGAATTTTTTGAAACAGTGTGCAACCCAATATCTACCTACCTAAGGCAACACCCTATGCTGCTTCCTCCTACTGCTTCCATTAATTTTATTTTGGGCTTACAAAGTGCATAGATAAAGAGCAGTAAAGCCAATAACTGTTGGCAGCTAATTTGATAACAGCATGGAAAAAAAATGAGAGAGAATGTGCAGAAAATTATCTTACTGTGAATTTGTCAAAAAACTTGTATTTTGTCAGAGAATTATTATCTTTCAACATAAAAAAAAATAAAAATCAATCCTCTGAAATATACACTACAGTTAAAACTGAGTTTCCCAGCCTTCTGAATGCTAGATTGAGTGAAGTTACACCTCTCCCCTCCCACACAGCACCAAGTACTGCTGTGTGCATACCACAGGAGTCTAACACAACTACACACTGAAAGAACAAAGACCTTCCTCTCCTTACATACAATTAACAAAACCCAGACAAAAATAAAATAACTATGACAACTCAAGATCTGAGCTCTAAAGGGGTGTTAGGGGGAGGAAGACAGGACTGGAAGGTAACCACAAGATTGAGAGAATGAGAGCTGAGAAGTTAAACCACAATTTTTAAAGGAGTATTTTTGAGAAGTGTAACAGAGATATTGCAAATTGTTAGATAACACCATGTTGACACTGTGAACATCTTGCACATACCTAAATGTTAGAGTTTTCATACCAGAAAAATAGTATATTATCATGCTAGTGAGACAGTAGCATAATCTAATCTGCACTAATCAATCCCAATTATGCTCACAGGCTGCCCCTCCAACTCAAACAATGAAATAATATAAATGAATACCATTTATAACACAAATCAATAAAAGTTATGTGTTTATATACTTCTTTAGAGCCACCGGACTAATGCCATAAATATATGCTGCATTCCACATAAACTGCTCATGAGAACCATTTAATACTGTAGCAATATTTCAGTGAACTTTCATTTTTCACAATGCTGGTACATTAAAAAGCCACTGACTAACAGAAGAGTCTATTAACAATGAGTTAAGCACATTATGCAGCAATGAGGTTTTGAAAAATATCTCCACATTTACAAAATAAATCGAACTAATTAATAACTTACAACTTGTTTGAAATAACTTCTCATAAGTTAACATATCTGGCTCAGCAGAGAGTCATATTTCTGTACTTCATTTCCATGTGTATTTTTAACTTCACAGATACCCCCAACGCATTGAGTTACACTAGGCAATCCTAGTGCACACAGATGTAATCATTTTGCACTGCTTACACTTTTTATTGAGATAACAAATAAAGGCAAGCTACAGTGGCTATGGAAAAACACTGTCCAGTGTCACCCTGGTTCCCAAAATACATGATGGGCCATCCACTATAAAGGCATTAGCCAGAACAGGTCAGCAAAAGCACATTGTGTTTAAGGCTGATGCAAAACCTGTGGAAGCAGACTCCAGTAATCCTTTGTTAAGAACAGTATCTCAGCCTTCGAAAGGGGCATATTTTAAAGCAATCAGGATATTTTAAAAACTACATTAATCTCTAAGAAAAATAATTTCCTCCACAAAGTACAAAATTATAGTTACAGAGAAAAGAGCACCAGTAAAAAAATTCAATTGTGGACACATATATATTTATAAGCAAACATATTTCACATAATGAAATAAAAAATTTCTACATTTATCAGAAAAGAAACATTATTATTACACTAGAGAAATTTAAGAAAAGGTGAAAAAATAAATACAGCCATGTTTAAACATTGTTATCAACCCATACTAATGTCAGAATTAAAAGACTGATTTAAATGCCATACCCTTTTCTGCAGAGTTATTGGCATAACTGCAGGCAATGTTACTCTTCTGGAAGACAAATTCATGTCTGCTTTTCACAGAACTTGCCAACCTTCATCCAGGTGATAACACGAAGCAGAACAAAGTAGTTAGCAATATTTCTTGAAACCTAATTCCTCATAGCTAAATATTGGGGAGTCAGCACAAAGACTCAGGCTCTAGTAAATGTCATTCCATTTATGTGAATTCAGTCCTACTCAAAGCCAATGACAGAACACACTGGGGTAGGACAAAATAGAAATCAACCAACCAAAGAGCTTGAAAACTTGTGTTCTGTCCTTGGAAATGCCCACACTATCTCTGGCTATAAAAATAAGCAGAACAACATGCATTTCTATCACTCAGAGCTTTGTCTTTACTGTCAAAACAAAACCAAATCATTAAAGACTGCATTCTAACACCTCACACTGAGTGGTTACAGTCTTGGGGCTTTTTCTCTGGCTTTTTCCAGGGAAACAAAATATTCTTCAGTGCTTCTGATCTTTGAATTCCAGAGAAGTAACTGAGCACAAGAATAGATTTAATGAATCCATGGAGTTTAATGATATGATTCTTAACTACCTTTATTCAAAGCAGAAGCAAAACATCCCTTTTACTTTAAGTAATGCAATTACTACCTTTCCAATGCAACCAAGGCCTGAAATAATGACACATAAAATGTTACACGGAGTGACATTTAAGACTGTTTTATGAACCCAAGTTTTTGATCACCCCCATTCACATAATTATTTTATGAATCAAATACCTGCATAAAAAAATCTATTTTCATTAACATGATTTGACAAAGGAAATCTGGGTTTCTCCTTTCCTCCTTTGTCAAAAAAGGCAACATTTTGTATTGCTTAAATGATAAAGCAAGCTATAGTTCTTTTTAAAGGTCTCATAATGCACTTAATAACAGAAATTTTTTTCTGCTTTTATGCAGCATGACTAAGCAAAATTCTTGTAGTAAACCAAATTAATAAACAGATGTTAGAATTGTGATATTGGGTATTTCTTTTATAACTCTTGAGCAAGCAGTTCCTATTAGAAACATTGCTTTTTCATAGCTGAAGATTGCAGACATTTCAAAAAAATTATTAGTATTAAGCACTCACAGCTTCTTGAAGAATAACGTGTCAGATATGCAGGCTGCTGTATTTCATAGGCAGTCACTGCAAGCATATTTTGATTATACACCTGATGTATAGGTCCTAAAAGTATTCAGGACTGACTTGGTAAATATTACAATAATCCATACTAAATTTCACAAGAACATATTTATAGGGGTTTTTTTTCCCCCAGCGGAAATGAGCACACTCTGTATTAATCCCAAAGTATCTAGAAAAGAATCTCATCTCCAAGACATAAGAAACTGTACAAGGACAAGTTAAAAATAAACAATTTTATTTCATGGGATTTTCTGATTTGAGAGTTTTCCAGGTGGGAAATACATAACAAGTCTCTGGCACCACTGAGATACTTCAGAATCTATGAATTCAAAGCATCTCTTTTCACGCTAAATCACCCTTCTCAAATCCTAAAATCAGTAGTACTTAAATAAGTTCTGTTGATGAACAAGAGGAGCAAACACCATAAATACAAAAAAATATACAACTCCCTCCAAAAACTAAAACCTGCATTGCACTGGCATTTTACCACCAGCTCTCAATTAGTAATAAAATACTGCCAAGGAATAGGAAGTAAAGATAAATATTTTCCTAAAATTTCAAAACCTGTTGTCCTTGACTGAGACATACAGGAAGGAAAAAAACTGGTAAGAAACTTATGCCAAGTCACAAAGATAATTTCTTTAGAGACAGACATTTGATCCTCGTTGTCAGCTTTAAAACAAGAGCTTCTAATAAAACCATATACCAATTAAAATACAGCAATGTTATTAAACAATTCACTGCCTTGCCTCGTAATAAAGGTTCACTTTTAACTTTGATTCCTTTTACATTCAGTTTATAGCAGCAAGAGATCCATAGCAACTAATCTTTTAGGTTTAAGGTATTTATTTCATTTTATTTTTGTCCAACTCCAGTCCAAAATCTTTATGATTGTTTTAATAAAATAAAAAAGTACTTCTGAGATCAAGTTTAAAGTGTTACTTACGTAACATTTGGAATTAACATCCTTTTCTACTAGAGATAGCTATGATAAATGTCAAGTGTTTGCAATTAGGTTTTTACCTTTCAGGCACACAGTTTTTATTTCCTGTGGGAGCATGTTTTCAAAATTCTATAATATAGCTCCAAAATTTTGCTGTAAAAGCCAGAAAAAAACTTGTGGTACCAGAGCCTGATCCCACAGGCGTTTTACTCAAGGAATATTAGACATGCACATAATTGCAGCACCAGGACAAAAAACTCCCTCTACTCTTTTTCCCTCGGATCTTATAAAAAAATGTTTGGGTAATAGCAGCTGTAGAACTTGCAGCATTGCATTAGTGACTTCACTGGGAAAGAAACAAAAATAGCCCAAGCCATTTTTCCTTACCCTTGGGTACTGAAGGTCCTTGGCTCTTGAAAGCATGTGCAGCTTTTTGCTCTATGAATAAAATTGACCCATTTGTCTGCAAGGTGAAGCAAAGGCTCATTTTCCTCAGTGCAATTATCTGTATTGTATCTTTTCCAATCAGATGAACAGACCAGACCCATTCAGAAAGTAACCAAAAAACTAAGTGTTGCATTTGACTTGGTAATAAAAATCCAATATTCAAATAATGATTAGGTTTAAAAAAAATATTACAGTAATTTATGTATACTAGTGAAAGTAAACATGGATGCATCCAAGAGTGCTAAAGATATAACATTAATTAAAATATTTTCTTTTTTTAAATTTCACAAACACACATTTAAGAAAATAAATGGAATAAAACACAACTTCTAAGTGCAAGCCTTGTAGAATCACTTCACTACGTGAAAGTCAAGAGGAGTTCTATTGATAAATGTGAGATACAGAAAGGCTTTGAAAGCCAGATATGCCTTCAGATAAACATATGACCACTTCATTTTTTTTCCTACAGATAAAAGATTTTCCTTGTCCATGGCAGGTCTGCAAGGAATTTTGCCGGTGCTGGTAGACAGGAAGGAAATCAGATCCAGCTGACTTGCTGAAATGACTATGTTTATGCAGCTTTTCACTCCTATTTTTGTCACTAAGCTACCAGATACAGTTGTGAAAACATTGTGCAGATACTTTTTAGACACTTCAAAATATAAACCACTTCTACTTCTTGCCACTTAAGAAAGCGTGACTAAATGGAGTGGGCAAGAATTGAAATGCCCTTAGTAAATTAGTAACTCCAATAAGGGTTTTAGAAGAACATATGGAATAGAGATCTCCTGCTAGAAGAGGAAGGTCAGTGATGTCCTTAAGGCACTGAATACGGAGTCACAAGAGCTGATCTATTCCTAGCTCGGCCAGATATAATGCAGGAATGTGAGCATTTATACGTAACAAGAACAAATCACACTCAGCTTTTGCTTCTGTAGATAAAAAAGAAAAATCCAGATAATATAAATCCAGTAAGGTTTATAAAAAATTTTAATGCTATTTTTGGTACTTGTCTTTGAGCTAAGGCAGTAATTTATTACACAAGACCAAGGTAAATCAGGTAAGTTATTCATGGTGCTATTTGCCCTTCCTTGTGAGAGCTCCTGTCTGCCTGGCACAGTCACTTTGTCTCTTTAGCAGAAGAGCCCTTTAATATGTGACCATAGAAACACACACAGCATGGTTTTTGCACAGGTACATTTACATACACTTGACAAATAACTACTTACTTCAAAACCACCCCACAAAAGAGAGGTTTCAAAGTGATTGAGGTGGTTTTTTTCTACTCATATAGTCCCTTACACAAAGAAAACTAATAGGTCATAGTCTTCACACAGAGCATACAGTACATGCTCCTGAGGCTCAATAAGGACTGGTGCAGGTGCAGTTGCACTAACACAGACTCTATTACCTGTAAAGCAACACAGGCATTACAATGTACCTAGGAAATCCACTAAGTATGAGCCACAAGGAACATAATGAAGATTTTCATCCTTGCCAATCTTCCTCACAAACTGGGGGGATCTTGAAGCATTGTTACACATGCTCCTTGCAAAGCTGCCTATTTTTGTGATCAATACGTTCAAGCCTGATAGAAAAGCACACTGATGAAGTTCTGTCAGCTGAGTTATTTAAGAAAACCCTCTTGCATGGGCTTATTTAAGAAAACCCTATTGCATGGGCTTCCCTCTCACTACATAGCAGTGAATTCTAGCAATTATGAGAATAAACTCTTGTGAACTTCCAGCCTGTTTCTCAACAGCTGATACCATTTCTGTGCCATTATCAAGAGCTTGCAGCTGTTCATAAACACCAAGTCTTAATGTAATCAGTAACAGGAGTTATCATAAGATAACTAATAAAAAAAGGCTATTTATAGCCCAAGAATGCAGTAATTGAAAAATCCCATTCTGATCACAGGACAATCTCGTGTATATTGATTTCCTGTGGATATAATAGCAAGTGAAGAAGCTAAAAGACAGAGCTACCAGTATGCAGTATAAGCATATCAGAAACAGGCAGGAACACCTCATCAGTATCCTAATTAGAAGCACAGGCACACAACTAAGATAACCGATATATGTTTCTCTCTTGGGACTTCAGTATTAAATATCATGTACACTATTGGGCTAAAATATGAGCTGATTAGCTGCAAATGAATGTTCTGTGACTTGAAACAAGAGAAAAGTAACTTCACATTGTTACTAGAGCAGAGGTCTAATTTCTTCTCCCTCTTAATTTCTCCTCCCACAACTGCCCTTCTTGAAAGATTTTTGTTGGCCTGATTAGCTTTTTCTTTTTAAATATTCCCATTTGAGGTGACTCCCATCAGGACTATAACATGAGAGGCATGCTTAAATACTCTGGCTTGAAAGTCTCCCTTTCTGTTCATTCCCAAATCAAAAGCAGTCATAAAAATGTGAATGCCTTTAGAAGTTGCAGCTTTAAATATGCTGAAGACAAACACGGAGAACATGGGCATTGGTCAGCTGTTATCTCTAACTTATCATTGCCAAGTTTCACCACTTGCTAGAGATACAAGTGACATCTTCTTTGTAGGAATAAGCAACTGCTAGAAAAGTTTGGAAACTCTGAGCCCTGAAATCCCCAGCTGGAAGCTGTATCAGTTACTGCCTCTGCACACACACAAAAAGAGATCAGCATGAACTGTCCATAAGAGCATGCCCTTCCACTGCCTGGCCATTGTTGTTCCTGCTATACAAGCAGCAACAGACAGCTATTATCCTAAAGACTCTCTTCTGAGTGATCTGCAGATGTTAAGACACGGATATAAGTTGTCCTCTACTACAGAGTGTGGTAGGAAGGGTGAGAGATCTCAGGATTATTGACAGTTTCTATACATTTCTTATGCAAGGGAAACTGAAAGCAGAGAGTGAAGCAGAGAGTGAAGCATGATATCAGCAGGCACCTGAAAAAACTGAGGAGTTCTTTTCCTGTCCTAACAGTGACATCTCTAATTGATCCAGTTTTCATTACAACTCTAGTTTGATCTGTTAATTACACTTATCACAGAGTAAAGATTACCACTGCAAAGAGTTAAAAAGAGCATGAAGCAAAAATCATGGGGGAACAACCATACTGTATTAGTGGCTCTGGAATTATCATGTGAAAGAACAAGTAAGTCTTCACTTATCTACTGTAAATAGATACAAGGAAATATGAATGTACAAAGAGTATTAAATTATTTTATCAATCACAAATATTCAATACTATTCTACATGGATGATCAAGTTAATTCCACCTAGTGAAAACTGACCGGGTTTAACAGTGGTGTTTATATGGAGGCATGGGGCTTTTTTAATATAAAAGCTAAATTATACTTATTGTGCCAACATTTATGCACAGAAGTAGGATGGGAATATGCTCTCCTTGTTTCTCTAGTTCTCAAGCTCTTATTTGAAAAAATAATAACTCTCAGAACATCAGAAATGCAGTAATTCAAGGATATGCTAAAACTGCACCAAAACCCCTCGGAAAAACTGATCTGAATTTGAGCGCCATTCTTCAGTTAATGCCCCAACACTAGATTAAAAAAGTTTTATGCTGATAAAATCATGAAAATTCAATCATCTAACACACTTTTTAGTACTGTAAAATGTATGATAAAGTACCTTGTATTTTCTCCTTCTGTTGCACACCTTTTCATTCAAAAGGGGTTGTAAACCTTTATTAAGAATCATCTAAGTTGTCAACTTTACTAAACCTGTATAATTTAATTAATTTAATTATTAATCATTGACTACCCTAGTCTCATTCAATGCAACGATAAACTGTTTATGATATAAAAATAGCAGTAGCTGATATAACACAGGTGTTTAAAATACTGGGCAATGACACAGCAAAAGTAGACCAGAAAACAACAACAGAAGTTTTATAAGACCAGAAGAGAACATTGAGGAAAAACAAAATGGAGGAAAAAAACCCCACAAAATACTTAAGGCTTCATCGAATTTCATGACTATTACTAAATACTATTCTGATTAATCTAGACTGTGTGTCCCAGGAAGTCAGAGGGGAATGTGTATCTGTTCTGATCAACCACAGTTCAGACAATGGTCCATAAAAGGAACATGCCAATAGTGTTCTGCTGTCACAATACTGACCTTTGCATGCCTGCTTAACACAGCCTCACTTACTGATAATGTCATCACTGAGAAGAAACCTCAAAAAAGATCTGTCAATAAAATATTTCTTTAATCATGGATCTGTCTATGGCAGGTATGGAGTGGCTACAAAATGACCCAAACTTTCCAGCTCTCCAGTCTAACCCTAAATAAAAGTACCTGTCCCTGGGAGCAATTATACATAAAAACTGTGTTAGTATCCATCACATCTCATTTCCTTCTGAAAATTATGAGGATTCAAGCTCCATTCACAAGAGTTTAATCTTTTAATGTCAAATTCAATAAAACTGAATTATCAAAAGTGACTCAGCAGCATAAGAGAGTTCCCTGCAGTTTCACCTGGCTTTAACTGACAAGTCTTTTGCATATTCAAAGAAGTTTATAATGTTTGTATCATCGTCTGCTCTAGACACAGAGACATGACAGGGCCAAAATACCAGGTAGTCAACACAGAATTCGAGAGATAAATATTAAGGGTTCACTTCTTGGAAAAATCAAGGTTTCCAAATTTACAGAGGTTTTTCTAGACAAGTTATTAGCTCTACTACAACATCACAGAGGTTTCTTGTTCAAAATAGAACTTCCCAAATAGCAGTTTCCTGTATTGAGAAAATGGGCTTAAAAAAAAAGATAAGCAGCTTCAGGTTTGACTTTTAGGCTGATGAATCCAAAACAATCAAAATCCAAAGGACTGTTAAAACCATTTCAATCTGACAAACACTGGCAATATGTCTACCAAAATCTTTGACAGTACTGATGATTTTTTTTTATTTTATACAAGTAAAAACTGTAAAACTTAAAGCCTAACACCTTCCTGATGTTACAAATTAAGCAAAAAGCTTGCAGAGGCAGTATCTTAGTAACCACAAAAGTTACTTGTTTTCTTGCCTATTAGAATGGGGGGAAAAATGCTATTTTTGTGAAGTTAGAATGTTTACAGTCTTAATGTTTACAGTCTTTGTTTGAGTTGTTTTTGGACAGTAACAAAGTGAAAGGAAACACTGACGTGAAGTTTGACAGAAAGCAACTAATTTCAATGTAAAGAAGATAAAGTAAAATACAAAAAGAAACAAACAGGTGATTATTCTGAAGTTTCCCCAGGCTGATATATCACACAGCTTGTGATAGGGCACCTCCAGTATAAGCCAGGCAATACTCCAGATTGCTAAAAAAGAAACTGTCCAACCTTGCCTCCTGATTTTTACCTTTGTAGACAAGTGACTGTCACAGTGTTAAGATGATTGCTCAAAGTACAAAGGTACCTGCATTAAAATAGCAAGTTTTAATAGGGCTCTAAATAATTCCAATCTACTGCAATAAATCTTTCCTTGGTGGACAGGTTACAACCATATCAATGAAGAACAGAGCACAGGAACTGGAGCAGACCACCAAAAGAAACATCACCAAAAGGAATCCAACTGAATCCTTTTTGCAATCCTTATATTAGAGACTTCATTGAGCTCTTTAATTCAGTTCTGCACAAACTGTTTTTACTGTTAATCTATAAACTGGTTGGAAGGAGTTTTTCCTTTCCCTTCTGACTTTAAAATCCTAAGTCTTTTTTTGTGTAATTTAAGGGAAAGCCATGGGGAAAACTGATATATGTTTAGAGGCTGTAAAGAAGAAAACATTTGAGAACTTACAAAGGAGGACATGTGCAATTGTCCCCAGCTTGGAAGGAAATCTGGTAAGAAACACACAGGCTGGAATTACAGAGTAAATTCAAGTAATGCCTCTTTTGGTTGGAAAAGATGTCGCAACCCTTGGAAATTGATGGGAAATTTATGAATCACTGCATTTCAAAAAAGAAAAAACCCTTTTTGTTTTTGCACTGTTTGAAAGTCAATAGTAAATAGATATTTCAGACAAAAAATCCGTCATGAAAACATTTTAGTACCAAAGACTTAGCCCTGTATGTCTGCTAGTAGAATTATATGCAGTTTTGGAAAATGAGGCTCCAAAGCAGATACATAAGAAGACCCTGAATTATACCTGTCAAAAAAAATAATAAATGGTGCTCCAATTACAACAGTCAATGCTCAATAGTATTCATAAACTTAGAACAGTACACATTTTTAAAAACTCTGCTCTTAAACATAAAATTCCTGTTGGCTCTTCTTTGTCAAAGAGCTTTACATTAAAACCTTTATGAATACAAAAAGCAAAGTCAATTCCACTACAATCACATGTATTTGAGGTCTCCATACAACTGATTTCCTGGAAAGAACATTGTGGGAGTACATTTGGATTCTACATGATAAAAATATCTACTTGTTTACAACATCAAGAAAGACAAAAGAGGCAAGGTAAAATTTCTGATTTTCTTCACCTTGAGATTTACTTGAGTTTTATTTTTGCACTTCTAATTTAATTTAAAGAAACAAGGCACTAATTACCTTGAACTACTTTTGTCATGAAACACTTTTTGGCTTATCCTTGAGCAGGGCAAGAGCTGACACTGCAGTGAAAATATTCAGGTTTTGTTTTCAGAAAGCAAAAAAACTAAGCTTCCATAAAGCTACAGTAACGTCTTCTTAGTTCATTTTACCAAAGACAACAAGAACGGAATAAGTTCTCTTACAATTCATACTTTTCCCTACTAATATTTATTTTAATCATAATCAAAGCCAGAAGTGCAGTGTTTTATATTTGCAGTTCCTTGTAATTTCTTAGAGAACACAAGCTTTGAGGCACAATTAGATTTTCCATGCAAGTTCATGGATTCCACCCAGAAGCAGCAGATGCTTGATTCCTCAGAGGAAGGCAACATTTCCCACCATCCACCAAACTGACCACACTGTGTTGACATGAGGGGAAAAATGGTATTTTCTTGGCCTATGCAGATAAAAATCTACCATCTGAAACATGAACTTCAGTTTATCTGAACACATTTCATAGAATCAGAGAATGACCCAGTTTGGAAGATACCTTTACAGTCACCCAGTCCAACCATCAACCCAAGCACCACCACTGTAACCCCTAAACCATCACCCAGCACCAGGTGCAGATGCCTCTGAAACAGGGATGGTGACTCCATTACCCCACTGGGCAACCTACTCTGATGCCTGCCCACCCTAGCAGGCATTTTTCAATTATCTAATCTGAATTTGCCCTGCCTCAGCTTAAGAACACTTCCATGTGTTCTCTCACTGCAGGCACTGTAGAAGAAGCCAGCCCCCACCTCACCCCAGTCTCTTTTCAGGGAGCTGAGGAGAGCAATGAGGACCCTCCTGAGACTCCTTGGGACTAACCAAAGCCAGCTCCCTCAGCCACTCCTCACCAGACACATTCTCCAGTCCTTTCATGGGCCTTGTTGCCCTTCACTGGACACTCTCCAGTATCTCCATGTCCTTCTTCCAAGTGAGGAGCCCAGAAATGAACACAGCACTCAAGGCGTGGCCTCACCACTCCCTGGCCCTGCAGGAATCACTATTCCTGATACAGGCCAGGATGCCCTTGACCTCCCTGGCCATCTGGGCACACACTGGCTCGTGGTCAGCTGCTGCCAACCAGCACCCCAAGGGCCTTTTCTGCTGGGCCAACTTTCCAGCCACTCTGTCCCCAGCCTGTAGCACTGCATGGGGCTGTTGTATCCTGAGTGCAGGACCAGCAGTTGGTCATGTTGAACTTCATGCCCCTGGTCTGGCCCATCCATCCAGCCTGTCCAGGTCCCTCCACAGGGCCTTCCTGCCCTCCAGCAGATCAAAATCTGACCCAACTTCCATGGTCTTTGAATTTGCTAATGGCAGGCTCAATGCCCTCATTCAGACCATCAGTAAGGATGTCACACAAGACCAGGCCCAACGCTGATCCCTGGGGGACACCTCTGGTGACCGGACACCCGCTGGACACAGCAGCACAATTCATTATCACTCTCTGGGCCTGGCCATGCAGACAGCTCCCAACCCAGGGAAGAGTGCTCTTGTCCAAGCTGTGGGCTGCCAGCTTTTCTGCATTTTTTTGGTGAAAGGGTTGTCAAGCACTGCAACAGGCTGTCCAGGGAGGCAGTAGAGTCACCATCCCTGGCAGGGCTCAAGACACTAATGGATGTGGCACTTGGTGCTATGGTTAATCCAACATGGTGGTGTTTAGTCAAAGGTTGGACCCAACAATCTTGGAAGTCTTTTCCAAACTTAATGATTCTGTTATTCAAAGATATAACACGAAACCCTTCCAAACTGCAAGGAGAGAAAAGAGATGGACAGCCGTGTTGGTGAGGCAGACCAAATAATGTTCAGAGACATGGACATACCACTTCCCAAGCACAGAGGCAAATCACTATTCTACTACATGGCTTTTACCAATTTGCTTTTATAAACTTATTTTCAGTGAGTCAACCCCACAAACATGCTGTTCAAGCAGCATGTTCAACGTTTTGAGAAGCTTACAATAAAAGATCATTAGAAGACAGTAAGAATTTCAGCTTAGAAAAACAAGAATTCAAAATAACGTTAATAATCTATTTAGAAGTAGAAAGATTTTAGATGTCACAGGTGCTATGAATAAAAGAGAAGATATTCATGACAACTTCTTTCTTCTACAGAAGCAGAAAATCTTTTTTGGAGAGAAAAACAAGACAGAAGAGGCATCTTTTCTTTTTTTTCTTTTAGAAACACCCTTTTTGATAATAGCAATCTACAAGACATAAGTAGAAATTCACTCTGCAATTTTCCTGCCCTATGCTTGAAATTAAACGCAGAGAAGAAAAAGAAACTAAATCAAAAGCAAGCAATCTAAAAGAAGAATCACTGAAAACATATGTAGATCATCAGAGGAGAAAGAATTCTGGCAGCTGTCAACGCTATGCACAAAAAAAAATTCTTAAGAGTAGCTGGTTTCTCTTAAGAGTTATGAACTATCAAAATGTAACAGTAATATTCATGAAATTTTTGTATACAGATACATATTTGCACACAGAGCTGCTACAAAGTTGACAAAATAAGGACAGGGAGTGGAAACACAACATTTCCAAGCACAGTTCCACAGCCACCTGTGGGAAGTCAAAGTCACAGCCAGTTCAGTTCTCTTTGCACACCTGCTTAGCATTCCTCTCTTTTAAAACCTGAGTAATTTTTTAACCTATTAGAAGACTTCAACCTGAATTTCAAAGATAAAAGTTTAATTTGACCACTGTCATTTGGCCCTAACTTTAATAATTTTAGATGAAGAATGCAACAACAGTCATGCTGAGTCAGAAAAATGGTCTGCTTGGCCTAGTATAATTTCTTCTTATAATTTCTCCTGTTTATGGCAGTGGCCATAAACAGACACCTAGGGGACACAAATCATACTCTTGTTAAAATGCCTCCACAAAAGTAACAGGAATATTTCTCTCCATTTTTCTGGTAGCTGAAAAACAGGTCAGGCCCTCCAACAGACACCAGCATTATGTTAGCTCACTTCTGTCAGGAAACCAGTTGTTCTTGTCCCTGCTTTTACCAGAAGCACTACATTATTAAATAAAAATCCAGGAGAAATTGAATGCAAGCAGAAATCATCACAAGAAGTACATACGAACCTTTAGGAAGAAAGCAGAAGTAAAGTCAGTGAAGATATTAACTTCAACTTCTGGAAGACTGGAGCTGATTTAACCAATTAAGCCTGTCAGTAATGTTAAATATGACTGGCCACAGAAGCAGTTGACCTTTGTGTGTTAAATCATGCTTCCCAATTTCAAGTCCAAAGATTACTACAATGACTGCAATTTAGGCCTGCAACTAATTTAAACTATCTTTTTAAAAATGTGACTTTGAGTCCTTTTGTTTTTAAAGATAATATTACCAATTCAATGTTTTTCCTGCCTCTGCAGAGACAGTCAATGCTTCCACCTTGCCCAAGAAGATGCAACTAGAACAGTTTTATACCACTGTGGTCAGATGCACCACATTCAGATGGACACTGGCCAGAATGCATCAGATTAGCATTGATATTGTAGGATAAGTACTAAAAGCAATACAAGTAGTCCAGAAAAACACCATAACTTACAGAGAGACACCATGGTGGACATGTGAAATAGGGCAAGATTGAATCAGGGCAGTTTCCCAACACATACAGGTTTTTCACTGGAGAAGTGAGGAGAAGGTTCCTCCTTAGGGTACTAGTCACAACTTGGCTAACAAAGTTCTCTGACAGGTGCACAGAAACAGCTGTGGCAAGTTAGCTTCAGAAAAGTTAATACAACTACAAGAAACTTCAACTTCCAAGCATATTTTTCATGCAAATCTAAAAACGGAATAACCGTTAAGGTTAAGTTCTTACACCTCCGATATCACCCTTAAAACTGTTAAAACAGGAATCATGCAGACCACCAAAACACCGAGCGTGAAGGAGGGAGTACTCTTAATCCCACAGATGTTCCTTGTCAGAACTCTTTCCAGTCTCAAGAAGAGCAGAGAGAATGAGACAGGTAAGCTTCCAAAGAGTGAAACTGATCTTCAGCACCAGTAATCTCCAATAACTGGAAACTCTGTTTGAACAGTACTGCCAGGTCATTCTGCCCACTCAGATCTTCCCCTGGTTTACAGTTTAAGGTCTTTATGGAAATATAGTAACATCAGCCACACACAGATAAACACACATGCATATAACATATAGCCAGGTACACAGCATCTGCTCCTTCCCCATCCATTTAGGTTTTTCCCATTATCCTGGCAAAATCAGAACTTTAGAAAAGCTGTTCAGTGACTGTTAAAACCCTCTGTTCTGTAACACTGATGACAGTAATTGGAGGTGGGGAGGAAGGGAAAAAAGAAATTAACTTCTCATTTAAGGACATAAAATACTGCCTGCCTGCCCCTGGTTCCACTTAAATTGAAAAATCTGCAGAGCCACAGATACACTCTGTGAAAGAACAGTCATGTCTTAAGTCATAGATTCCAAAACCTCGTTTTCTACAATCATTGATGACCTACAGAAAAAATTTCACCAAATTACAGAAATATGAACACCTCTATTTCAATAAAATAATTTAATAGGTAACTGAGCTTTTCCTCAAGATTTCATTTAACCAATTTAGGAACTGTCAAACAATAATTTATAAATCTTACCTGCTTTTTTCTTGAAGTTGCCTTGGGCAACAGATTGGCTGACAAAACTGATGCAAACGGCGAGCAACACAGCTCAGGAAAAGGATTTGGAATCGATGGGTTCTCCAAAATACTGTCACCTTTCTTTTTTCTCCTATTTCAACAGAATACATAATATCAAGCAATAATTGCAACAGCTGCTGTTAAAATTGCAATATCCAACCACAATATATTAACTACTGAGGCACTAATACACGATGCTTCCTGGTTGCAGCAATTAGCTTTCTTTTTTGGAGTTATTTTATTTAATCAGTAGGCTGAATATATTAACATACAGTGCCTAACACTACTTGAAAGCAATCCAAGTATTCAGCTCTGAATATAAAGTTGTTTGAACATGCGTAAGTCTTTGCAGAGTAAGAGCAGAGATATATTTATATTGGCTTCTAAGGGCATTAGTAAATATTTTGTTGTCCCTGTGTTTATGCCATTCCCTATGTACACATATTACAACAGTAGATGCATGTAACTTCTCAGCAAAACTTTCCAAGTATACCACAACAGTATTTTAAACAAATGGAAACTTTTTTTTTAACCAGAATCGAATCAAAGTGACTGACAAGAGAAAATAGTGCAAAGCAATCCATTCAATTCTGTTTTCAGTTAGTTTTGTATTGGCATCTCTGCAGCTCCATCATAAAATGAATGTCTCAGTTGTTGCTGTCTGCTGAAACAGACAGGATTGTGTCAGAAGTATCAGCAGCCAGCATTTGCAGGAGTAGGGAAGGTAATCACCACTGTACTTGCCTAAGAGCTCAGTTATGCACGGGTTTAAAGTATCACATTAATAATGTGGTTGTTTAGACTGCTGTGTATATTACAGTGCATGGTTTTCTCACATAAAATATTGAAGAGCACTTTGTCTACTTGATTTCATCTGAAAACCTGCACTCAAAGCACTTGCCAACATTTGCATCTGCCAACATATTACAAGAGTTTTCTACATGTGTGAGTTAATGCCCCCAAGCTTCATATTTTACTTTATTACCTTCTTTATTAGCATTCCAGATTTCATATTTTAATTAGCACAAAGTGGGGAAAACCATCAGAATAAGGTTGCAATACAGAATGAAGATACTTCACTTAGGGAAAATCCTCACCAAACTGGTGAGGATTCATTTGAAGTGATATTTTGCTTTAGGAGGAGAAAAAAAATCCTGTATTGCAGTATTTTAAGATTTTGTAAACTTCAGTCTACCGAAACTCATCAGATGCTTCATGAAAAACCCAGCTCATATCTTCCTTTACTAAGAATAGAGACCAATGCCTTTAAGAAGAGCCTGAGAGGTAGCAAACGGGGTGCACACCGCTGACAGCGGCACTGCTCCCGGTGAAGCGGTTTTATCTCACCAACACTCTGAGAAAGACACTGCAGGGATAAAGTAGCTGCTGGCTCAGCCTGACAAGGCAGGCTCGGCACTGCCGGCTCCTTTCACCTCAGGCTGACAAACCTCAAAAATAAAAAGGGAGGTGGGGGGTGGGACACGCACGCATCCGCAGCGGCGGAAAGTGTCTGCAGGGCCGGGAAACAACTTTTGAGCTCCGGGGAAGCGCGGGCCGGTCCAGAGCCAGGCCGCCCCCCTCCTGCGCTTCGCCCCCTCCCCAGGCCGCCGCACCCCGGCCCCGCCAGCCCCGCGTCCCGCCCGCAGGGCGCCGCCCGCCCCCCGACGGCAGCGGCGGCCCTCGAGGGAGCGGCAGGGCGGTGGCGCCCGCCGGGCTCCGGCCTTACCTGTCGGGGGGCGAGGGCGGCGGGTCCCGCCCGGGGGGCCGGGGGAGCGGGCGGGGGGAGCCGCGGGGGCCGCCGCCAGCGGGCTCCGCCGCCCGCCCTGCGCCGGGCGCACCGGGCAGCGGGGCGGCCATCGGCGGCGGCGACGTCCTGGCGGGGCGGCACGGCGGCGAGCGGCCCCGGCGCTGCCGGGCGGAGGCTGCTCTCGCTCCCGCTGCGGAGGAGGGGGAGGCGACGGGGAGCGGGGGGAAGCGCCGCCCGGGCGGCACCGAGCGCCTTCCCCGGCACACGTGCGAGGGCGGCGGCGGCGGCGGGGGCGGGCGGCCGCCGGCTCCGCGCTGCGACGGGGAGGCGAGCGCGGGGCGGGCGGGGGCCGAGCGGCGCCCTTCGGCTGCTCCGCCAGGCCGGGCGGCAGAGCGGGGCGGGCCCGGCAGGTGCGCGGGCCCGGGACCCGAGGCCGCGGCGTGACCCGGCGGGGCCGGGGGCGGTGGGGCCCCGCCGAGCGGGCCCGGCCCCGGGCGCCGCTCACCCTGAGCCTCTGTGCCTTCGGCCGAGGGGGGCACCGCGGGCAGCGCGGTCCCGGCATGGCCCGGGACCTCCTGCCCCGCGCCGGGCAGCGGGCTCCAGCCGCGCACCGCCGGACCGGCCTGACACGCGACTCAGCGCCTGGCAAATCATTAACTGAACTGACACATCCCTCTGGGCATCGGGAATTTATGGACATGCCTTGGAGAAATAGGAAATGACCGAGGCCGGGCAACAGAGCCGTCACCTTGTGCCAGAAAAGCGGCTCGTGAGGAGGCTGGGCTCCGGGCTGGGCCCAGCACCCACACCTAGCCCGGAGCACAGCGGATTGTGAAAAGGGTTTCCCTCGTGCCCAGGGCTGCTCCACAGCAGCTTGATCCCGCTCTGCTTTATGTACATAAATTCCTCTGTGGCAATTCCATGGCCGTCCTTATCAATGTTTGTCCGATTTCAAAATAAAAAATCCCCCTTGCTGTGTGAAGAACAGTTTGATGGCACCAAGCAGAGTGGGTAGTAGTGTTTAGGTCAGTCAATCCGATAGTCAAAAACTGAAAGCCCCTGGTGAAGACAGCACCATGCAGAAACCCTCTGACTGTCCTTGGCATGGTCAGAGGCAGTACCTGAGATGTGAGACTGGTAAAAATGTAGAATATTTTGAGGCAAATCCTTTGCTGTTTTCCTGAATCCACTGAAAAAATTATCACACACAAGCCAAGATTTCAGTTCTAGAGAAAGATTTTTGTGTCATAGAAGCAATACTCGCAGTTTTCATTTTGGCTGAGTCACAGATGATTTTGCAGGACATTCATTTTCAATGAAATGAAGGATTCCTTGTCCTCTGAACAGCTCATTCTGTTACACTTACAGCAGAAGTCGAAGTCTGAGTTGATTAACAGTTCTTATATACAAAGTCTGGCAAATATATCAGGAATTTTATAGTGTCAGATAATTGACTGGATTTGCTTGTTTCTTGTGAGCAGCTATCCTTTTATAAAACTGCAGAGACAAGGCCACTGGGGTTTTTTTCCTAGTTGATTCACAGGCATAACTGTGACGTGTTAAACCTCATTGTCTTCAGAAGAATAGAAGGCAGGACAAATGGTATAGGTGCTCTAGGTAGAAGACTGAGATTGGAAAGAGATAAAAACCTGCAAGTGGCAATTGTATGCTGATATTCATCAGCATTTAAAAAGTTCAGCCACAAAAAGAAAATATATTTTGATTTTTCACCTATTCTGTGCAATGTGTTACAGAACTGCAACCTGACATACATGGTGTGTTTTTGTGACTTTGGCTTAGTCATGTAATTGTTTTAAAATGCCAGGCAAATAAAAACCACAATTAGTATGAATAACAGCAAATAAATGCTTTATTTTTCAAAACAACTTTGGTGGTAATCTAATTAGTTATGACAGCAGCAATGCCACTTCTAGAAAAAATCAATAAAAATGTCACACTATTATAATTTCACTTGCATGTTGTAAGAAACAAATTTACTTAAATTGTTTTTTTACATATCTCATAGTCTGTCCTGATGCTTCTACTGTCAGTGCTTTCTCTGGGAATAGCATTGCATGAGGGAAATGCAGTCAGTGGAATACTGAGGCACAGAAGCACCGATGTAACTGTTCCAGTGTAGGCACTGCAAATGTTGCATGCATGAGAATGTGAAACTGAAGGTTCTCCAGCCTTACTGTCTCTCTTTGCAAACAACTGCAAGAATACAAATGGTTTCATGAGCTGGGCTAAAGATATCTGAGAGCATTTGACCTAGAATCTGTTCAAGTGTAACCTTTTTTAACTCCTTCTTTGAACAAGTACAAACCCAGTAATCTCTGAACAGTTAATAGAGTTGATATTAAAAGACTGCCAGATTTCTGCTGAGACCCAACACCAAAACATTTGTTGAGCTGTGTGACTTGGTTTCCTTTTCATGATAAATACACTTAAGCTGCCTAGTGTGTTTTTTTTTTTGATAATTGCCATGCTTGTGCAGCACAGTTGTACTTGTAAGATTTACCACTTCCCAGTGTCCTGGGCTGGCTATATGATGCTTGTATCCCCAGTTGTCTGCTCTGTTTATGTTGGATAATAAGTTTTGCACCTTTAAGACTGGTTCTGAGAGCAAAGGGGGGAGAGAAGACTAAACTAAATGTCTGTGTATTCTTCAATACTCAAATCAGTAGGCTTATTCCCTGTCTTTTAATTTTTACCTTTCTTAGTCATAATCACATCCAGGTGTTTATCAAGTAAAATTAAAATATATATTGAGAAAAATTGCAACGGATTCAAGCTATTCAGTATGCACCCCACTTCCAGAAAATCAAGCTCTCCAGTTCTCAAAAGCCTGTATGCTATTTAGAATCACAACACTTGATTAATGTGACAAAATTATTCCTTTAATTAGAGTAAACTCAATTATTACTGACAAAGTGGAGGTTCAAAAAATCCAAACTACCTCTGATTGTCTTCAAAAACTGTAGAAGATTTTTGTGGGGGGTTTTTTGTCCCCTTCCACACATTCTCCCTTGCTTTTATCAAAATACTCACAATATATGTATTATAGTTTTATCACATAAAGCTTCACTGCGCTAAGAGAACCAATAGCCTACCTTTACACCATCATTTGTCGTAGCTACAGTAGTAGAGAAAGGAATTATTTCTATTCAAGTACTAGATTGAAGCCACAGAAATAGCTCCTTTTTCCAGTGCAAGGCTACAACCAGGCATGTCTTGTCTCCCCATACATTTTCTCCAAAAGCCTCCCAAAATAAATTGCCTCAGCAGTAATGCTGAGGATCACCCTAAGAACACAAAGGATCATCCTAAGCAAAAAGTAATTTGTTCAGTAAAAAGGCATGTGCCAATTTATGTGTATTTATTATCTCAATGGACTTAAAATGTGTTGAACAAATGAACCTCATACAATGAGCTGTGCATTCTAGCTCCTTCTTGAGCATTTCAAAAGCCCATTTATAACTTTGAAAATGGGCTCAAGTACTACATGAGAGCCAAATTTACCCAGTGACCACAAGTGGAGATACCACTAGCTAACTTCCTGGCAGTAGTGCATAAGTCTTTGAAAAGTATCTGTGGTTGAATGTTTTGTGAGGAGTCTTCCCTATTATTATAGCTTGAATTGAATGTTAAGTTTACAGTTATTGTTAAAATGTGTATCTTTTATTGCAGGTAAGGAAAAGGTTCCAAGGGATTAAATCACCACTACCACCAGTCTCAGTCATTTCCCCAAGCTGCTTTTCAACCTTATCTGAAACTCTGTACACAAACCACAGCAGAGTAAAAATCCAGTGTTTCCCCTGACTACATTCCCTTTTTCTGCACTTACTATCAAGAAGCAGATTTGCACTTGTTTTCAGTTGTTGTTTGGTTTTGGACTTTCTTTATCAATTTAAAAGCATGATTACTTTAGCATACTTTTGTAACAAACTTGAGTAGAGAGATAGATTTTATTGCCAGCTTTGACAACAGTGTTTGCAATTTCAATAGCAAGTTCTGTGCTTCCCTGTGATAGCTCTGTCAGAACATCCCCCTGATGGAATTTTGCCTTGAACTGTAACACAAGATTGAAATGAAATCCTGTGCAGGTTTTTTTAGAATAAGAATGATACCCTTCAAATCTATCAAATTAAATCAAATCAAGAGCTTGTGATATCTGAAATGTTGTTGCAGCCAAGAGCAGATAATGAGGTTCAGGGCAGGGCTGACTGAGTGGCATGTAGTGCTTGTGAGCTGCAGGTCAGACATGTGACATGCTGGCTTCTGCTCCCTTGCACTAGGGCTGCATGAAATCAGTCACACAGAACGTCTCTAATAAACAATGCATTAGGTGATGCAATCCTCACTGGCCAACCTTGAACTGAGGCCTAAAGTTCCTTCCTAGAGAGAGCTGTAATAGCACAGGGTGAGTGTTGCATACGTGGGGGTTACAGTGGCTACATCTGCATCATCTAATGGTGGTTGGAGGCGGTGCCTTCCAGAAATAGCTGCAGCAGTGTATTGTGTGCTTCATCGGCCCATAACTACCCCCAGACCACAACAGCTACTGCACCAGATGTAATCTTCTGGAAGGGAATTGACAAGTGGACAACTTTAAACATCACATAAATTATTAACCATTTAGATAAATTAAACAGGTGATGTTTCACAACAGCAGGGTACTGCTGATACTTTTTACAGCCCAATTTCTGGAACTCCACCTTACACAAAAAATGTAATTTCTGACTTCACATGCCTTCAGAGTACTGCACAAAAACATGTAATTATGGAAGGAAAGGCTGCAGGCAACTGTGCTATCTAGTATTCCATGTGTTTATCCAGCACATAGAAGTTTAGTTTCCGTAATGTGAGTTGTTGGGAAATCAGATTCAAGATCCTTTAACACTAGTCATTTTGTAGAGTGGGAAACAAAATACAAGCATTAAAAAAAAAAGAACCTAACCAAAACTAAAACAACAAAAAACCCCAACCCCCAAACAAACCCAAACCAACCACAAAAAAGATAAAAACAAGAAATGTAGAGCTAAAATGACTTTTCATAAACAGCCACACCACTCATAAGTCTCAGCCATTTCTGAGCTGCTGCCAAGGACACTGAAACAGTAGAACCAGACAAAGCACAGTAAGAGTCTCCAGATACATGCAAAAAGGAAGGCAAATGTAAACTTCTTTTGGTCTTAAAGAAACAACATACCTGGTCAGACTCAAGGTGTGCTGCACTCCAATTTTGTTAATAGAGTACAAGGCTGATGTGCGCAATTGAAAGACAAAATGAATTCTGGTTTTGGAAGAATTGATGTAGAGATTTGTTTGCCTAAATGCAGACATTTCATACGAATTTAGATCCCTATTCTACCATGCCCTAAGATGGCACAGATTTCCTGTTCAGCCTATGTCACACAGGTCTGTCCTGTGGGGATGTTTCAGATATCACTGGGTATTAAATATGTCACCAGTCACTTGTATTTAGGTGCCTAAACTTCACTCATATTATTTCTTTTCTGCTTCTGTAATATGCAGCTTGCAAAAAACTAGCCGTGGCTTTAAGAAACAAAGTCTAGGAACATCAGACATACTGCAGTGTGAAACTGGATTTTGAAAGCTTTCATCAGATCTAAGGAGATTTTCTCTAATTCTGGGAACAGTAAGAAATTCGAAATGTGTTCATATGCATATCGGCATACATGTGAGAGAAAGAGGAATTTTTCTCTTCCAAAATCACTGGAATGATCTAGCCCAGATTTGCACCCCCAAATTTGCACCAGCCCTGGTTGAGCAAAGCAATTTCCAAATCAATCTACCTGTGCATGTGCAATTTAGAATGCCTTGAAAATGGGCTCTGAAGTGGAAAGCTCTGCTGAACCCTGATGATGGAGTCATTATATTTCTGCCAAATGACAGAAACCAAACAAATGCTCATCAGTCCAGCTGGAATTCTGGAGGTAGTGCCACTATATGATAACATACCTGCCACCATTTTAATACATCACCTGGTAGGACATTTAGCACTCTTTGGAATGAATTAATCACACAGAGAAGGTCATTTTCTCTGTCTCAAGAGTTATTCCAAGAAATCTATATTCAAGAAATGAGATATTCAACAAACCTTTGAAAAACCAACCTACCGTTCATATTTTAAAAGCATTGTGCTGACTACTTGAAGTTATTATATTAAAAGGTTATTAATGCAAATCTCTGTAATTCAGGAACCCTATCTAACAATGCCAATCTCAGCACTTATTACAGACCTAATTATCACAACATCAGTGCACCTAACATTTTAATGTATTTATTCCCTTCATATGGATGAGTAAGTGTTTGCATCTTTATGTGCCTGAACAGGTTTAAAAATTAACCCTGGGAGGGTATTCAAAGTACCTGACTTTAGACAACTATATTGTGGTAGATTGGCCATCACAAAGGAGAGAAACAGAAGACTCCAGATGTCAACTAAAAAACACAGGGGGTTTAGCACAGACAACCATCCCAGAAAGACTTTTTGTTTCCTCTGGATTCATAGAAAACCTTAGGAGAACTGTCTTCCTACTTAGACATCTCTGTTTGCTGTTGAAAATTAGACAGTGCAATTAATTTGCTAAGTGATTTTCTCAAAATCTAATGGAATTTGTGGCTCAGTAAGAAATGCAAACTCTGAGTCCAAAATTAGTACTCTAACAATCAGGCTGTCCTTCTTTGTATAATAAAGGATTCTTGTTTCTAAAAATAAAAAAAGGTAAAATGCAATAATACTTTGCCACTTCAAACAATAAATCAGCTTTAAATCTGGTCCAAAAAACATTTCCTTTGAGCTGGAGTAAAAAGTACCTTTTCCTTTGATTTCATGCTTATTGAAGCTGTGCTCTGGAGTTATTAAGTACCTACTAGAATTTAATTTTTTTTTTCTAAAAGTCATAATTTTACCATGACAAGTAGAACAATTTCATAACACTAAATGTAAGCAACTATCTATTTTGCTTTTGTGTAATTATGAAGGACACACTCACAATATATGAAAAACAACATAGAAGATAATTCCAGACAATTATGTTACACATAGTGACCTTATAAATTCTGTTTAACAGTCAAAAAGTCTTACAGAGTTTCCCTTGGGGCGGGTAGGCAAGGGGAGAATGAGAAAAATACTGGCTACTGAACAAGTTCATAAATAATTTGCACCTGATTTCAAAGAAATTTAATATTTGGTGTATCTGAAGTATTTGGAAAGAAGGAGTACAAGCTGAGATCATATCTAAAATTAAGAAAATTATTATAGCCACTCAGCCCTTTCAAATTCAACCTTCAGTGTTCTCCACATCCATAAATTTATCCCAACCCATTATACTTGTCTCAGAATTATAACTAAGAAAGCAGAATGTTTTTTCTTCTTTTTTTACACTACTTGAACTTACTTTTTAAGACAGTGACAGTGAAGTTTTCAGACTTAAGTCCACTTGAGCTTTCATCCTCTCCATCAGGAAGAACTGCTGGACTAATGCATCCCCTTTCTATAGTGTCTGGGTCTTTATACATCCACACTACACTTGGTACACTTTCTTATGACTGGATTTCTGTGCTACTGGATCACTCAAGATGACATATCCATCCCACAGATGGGCTAAGCACACAGGCACAGTTCTGTCAAATTTGCCACAGCACACAACAAAGAATCTGTAGTAGCTTTATGGTTTTTCTGTTCTCATTATGGGCTGTGGGAGGACAGACAGTAACTAATCTGGCAAAAAGCCTACTGGTAAAAGTTCAAACCATTGAAAGTCTCTTAAAGAATTTGAACTGACAAAGTGAATTTGAGGATTCTTCTTCCTGTGGTAGCTCTTCAAGGCCTCAAACCCATTTTAGCATTTTGTCAAGCCCTGGCCACGGAGCCAATACCACCTATTAATCATGTAAAAGCCAAGGGTGATACATGAAACTTACTGACTGATATACTGGACTTTGAGCAGCATATAACCAGCTTAACCAAATTCCAATTAACATTGCCAGCCTGCATGGTTTTATTTGGAGAAGGTACTTTGCAGTGTAGCTGGAGGTAGCCCATTGAATATTGCATTTGATCCAAATGTAATTGCAGTTCAGCAATGGGTGAAGGGAGTTAATTCTTGCATGGGCTGAATTTTGCCTAATTGCAACTTGGATTCGGGAAAAAGCTGTTTGAATTTCCATGGGGAGTAAGAAAGGTATATTTTAATATCTTTTATTATCCCAATCCCTTCAGAACATTTCTCCTTTTGTTTATTTGGAGAGAAAAAACTCCCATTAAGTGATTTGCTAAAATATTAAAGCCCCAGTTTGGCTGGCTCTCAAGCAAGAACGTAGGCTTCTATTATAACATATTGGGAGCTTTCAAAGCAAAGCAATTCATAATAAATTTATTCAAATTGACACATTTCTGGTTATAATGTCTTCATTATTTCTTCAGAGTTATGAAACATGAATTATATCACTGTAACCACAACACTAGTCAAGGAAATCTAATTTTCTGTGAAGTCTGTTTGAACAGTCATCATGTAGCTCAAGGCATACATTCAATTGGTTTTTTTTACTGTTCCTTATATTGGTGTTATTCCAAAGGCTATAGTAATATTATAACCTCATTGCATCTCATTCTAAAAAATATTCTTACTTGGCAGGTTCTAAAAATATACAGCAACATAAAAAATTAAAAATAATTACCTTATTAAAATCTATTAGGCATACATTGAAGAGAAGTACCTTTCAGATTATTTGGTATATTTCAAACACTTTCTCTTTAAACAGTACATGGATTTTATCATCATAGCCAGCAAGCTAGCATATATTTTATTCAATTTAGATTAAAACTGAATTAAATTAACATGGCATAGAATTCCTCAATCATGAGATAAACATAAACCAAAAAAGAACTTTTTAAAGCAAAATAAAAAGGTTCTCCATAAGAACCTTTTCTGTCTTATACTTAATTTATTAAATTCTTTTAACAATAATGAAGTGAATTATAATTTGAAAAAATTAAAACCACAACAACAAAAAAAAAACCTCCTCTGATAGTCTCTTTTACAGTTTCCTAGGATGGAAAGATTTTTTTTCTCTCACTTTGCTGTCAGAAATGAAAGCCTTAGCTGCAATCATTAAAGGTCTGAATTTGCATCTTTCAGCAATCCAGAGAAATGAGAGCAGGTATTGTTATCATCATTATCATTATAAAGTTCTTTGTCTATGGATATTCTAACAAAGTTGCTGGTCAGCTGTTTGTCAGATGCTGTGCCAGTGATCAGATAATCTTATAGTAGATTAAAAAGAACAGCAAATTAAAATTATAACTTTGTGAACTCATTGCAGGTAAGTCCTCTATAAACTCAAGTAACTGGATGTGGTGCCTAGTGCTAGAAGCCAACACTGAAAAAGCTGCCAAAGCTAAAAATAAATTAATGGATTTGTTTGTAAATAGCTGGTAGGATCTTGTCTCCTAACACAGTCCTCTTTCCCTCTAGTCCTGTTTGTTAAGGCAGCTGTTGGACAACCTCAGAGAACTAAAACTCCCCTAGGCCTAGACCTCTCCAGCTTACTGTATTTGGAACAGAGATCTGAGGATGAATATTAAAGTCAAAATGACCCTTGATAAGACCTTGCTGGCCTGAACTACCAGTGAGCAGGATTGAGAACAGTGTGCAAGATCCCTTCTGGAGTACTGGAAGGCAGTATCTTCTCTGCCACAAGTCATCAGACCAATTTAGATAGCTCTTTGAGTAACTGATTGAGTAAAAAGAGGCAAACTCAGCTTTATTCTATGAATGAATCTTTACAGACCTGCTATGGAACCTGTCCAAAACCAGCTCAAGCAGACACCCCCAGAAACAGTGTGTCAGTGTGTTATCTGCTAAAAAGTATCAGGAAAAGTGGAAGCCAAGAAGTTTACTGTTCCTAGGGAAGTTAGAAGTATGCATATTTTATTTCCATTTTCTCTTACAAAGCACCTTTATTTATATTATTTTTTGCTATGATCAGATATATGTGTATGTGTAGTTTCCATGAGGAGTCAGTCGGGACTTTGGTAAGTCCCTGTTTAAACACTGTTGCTGTAGTGCTTACTGTGGAAGACTTCAGTGGAGGGCTGCCACTGGCAGCTTTTTCCAGCCTTCACCCCAGGGCCAACCAACAGCCCGTGTTCAGAACAGGAGTGAGGCAGTAGGTCCTCATTGCTGTGTGATGCTTTGGAGGTGAGGCGAAACTCGATTCCTCTGCACATGCAACCAACACCACTTCCTGGTCCTGCACAAGGTGGGAGAACAGCTGAAAGACAGTGCCTGCTTTTGGTGTAGGTTCCCTCACCATCTCTTTGTCTACCTCTGGCACATGATAGCGTGGTCAAATGCTCTTGGTACACCTTGCTGCAAGGGAGTCGTGGATGTGCCCAAAGGGCCTCCCAAACATGAGAGGTGGTGTGGTGTTAGGCACTGTGGAGAACTCTTCTGAGTCTGCTGCATAGATCTGGGCAAGATACTCTAACCTGAAAAGTCTTCTGAAGTGCTTGGCAGCAGTCAGATAGGTCAGGTGAAGTATTGCCATTCTTTCCAGAGTTCAGGGAATTAATGCATTTCCAGTGTCTGGTGGCTGTATAAGGGAACAGAAACAATTTAACAGCTACTGCAATATGTTTTCATACTAGGATTCCATTTTTCAGGGAGTAATAGTGAGAATATATCAAATTGTTGACCCTTTGCAAGTGGGCTTCAACATAAATTAATTGTTGTGTTAAAAAAATGAGTTTTATGTTTACACTGCAATTTGTCCCTGAAATGGAGGCTCAATCAGAGTTTCAATGATTTACTAAAGACGTTTTAAACATAATGTCCAAACAATGCTACATAAATTAAACATGATGTAATTGAGTGTAACACTAAGTGGCTCATCACTGTTGATTCATGTGGAAATCACTGAAATTCTACTGTTCATTATGCATTCATTCAGTATTAATGTAGATACTATATGTGCTTCCATGGGGATTCTAGTGTTACTCAGCATTCATTAAGTTTTAATGTACCATTAAAATGGCATCAAAAGACCCATCTAAAAACACTGCCACAAAGGTAGTTCATTTAAAGACAGTTAAAGCAGCATGTTTCACTTAAATATTGCAATTCAAAGTAAGGTAACAATGAATCAGCAGAAACAGTTCAGGAAAAAATAGCATTTGATATCAAATGCTCTATTGCCTCTACCTAGCAATCCAGGCTAGAGTGTTTGAACTAAATGCCATACATTTGCCCCGTTCCAGATTTCTGGACAGCTGCTTGTATTTGTAGACAGAAGTTCTTAACATGCAAGTACATGGTCTTTAAGTTGAAATTAACAACTAAATATATATCATATCCTTAAGATTTTAAGTTCTTTTGTTCACTGGCCAGAGGACTGAAAAATCACCTGTGTGGGGTGATCACATCTGTGAATAAATAGGATTCACAAGATTCTATTCAGGTCAATGTTTAGTGCTTTAGAAGCATGACACACAAACTTTTCTCAAACTTTGATCTTGTACAGAATAGGTATATCCTGTAGATGACTTGCTATAGCAAAAGGAGATATTTAAAAAATAAATGTGTCTAAGAAAAAAAAAATCCTCTTCCCAAGATATTGAGAGAAATAAGGCATAGGCATGCTCAGACCTATATATTTGTTTTTGGCAAACCTTGCTGATATATAATTAATAAAATGGCAAAAGTGTACAAGCCTCAAATGCCTATGGCACAAGTCCTGATGTTATGTAAGGCTATGAGTGGCACAGAGAGCATGAATGGGGATTGACGAGTTAATATCTCTTCCAGGAAAAGCATTGGAGAGGATAAAATTAGGTTAGCAAGTAGTTCACTACAAACAAAAAATTGTTTTTCAGACAGTGTATCATTAAGTTGAAGAACTCCATATCACACAGGAATGTGTCACTCTTCAAAACTTATGGGAGTTGAAAAATTAAGTTGCCAAGCTTTTGAACAAGACTATTTAAGACTATTAAATGCATAGAAATCATCTTCACTTTGGCATTCTCAGAGCTAAAAATTGCTGAAGGTTTAGCATACTTGGGGGTAAGTATTACTCTGTGTATTTTATAATGTTATGTTTCTCCCTAAGAATATACTTTTGATCATTGTCAAAAGCCAGAGAGCCAGCTAAATAAACCTTCAGTTAGACCCAGCATAACTATTCTTCCTTTATGCTCTAAAGCTAGAACAGTCTATTGCTTGAAGGTACAATGATTAATCACTTGCATTCATGTAGCAACTTTTGTGTTGAAATACAGTTATGTCATCCTAATCAGTTTTCTTTTTTTAAATTTAACTTCCCATTCCTTTAATCTCTCTTCACGTGGTTTCCAAAGGTCTTGTTTTGTTCTCTCACCCAAATTGCCTTCCACTGTTAGATAAGCTATTTAAAGAGTCAGAATTCAATCTGAAATTCTGCTGCTTTTAACATCTTTATTTTTCACTTGGAGATTTGTTTGATTCCTGCTTATGTTGTTTTTCCCACTGATGATCAGGCAAGTCATGTTTCACAAAAACTCCAAATTATGTTTTTAAAGTAATGTAATAGTTACACAAGACACACCTACTTCCTTTTCCTGACAATATGGTCCAGCAGACTCTTCCTTACACCTTTTCAACCTTTTATCTTTACTTGGCAGGAAAGGCTATGTGTTTTATGTCTATTGAACTTCCAAGCACACCTGACATTCTAAAATATTTTTTTTTACTTCAGAAATTTTCTTTTTATTTAAACTTTGTCTGCTGTTGTGTTTTTAAAAAGAAAAAAAAAAGGTCACTATTTACAAGTAGAGCCTTGCAGCCCATGTTCCCCAGACCTCCCTCGCTCATGGTTCCTTTTCCTGAGGAGCCAAGCCCCCAGTGAACTTGGTACATAGAGCTTGTGCCTGTGTCTCATGGTAGCTTCTGTTAAAGCTCTTAAAACAGCTCACAGTAGAGCTCAGGCAGAGGTTACACAAATGTGTAAGAGATGGTCAAAACATGCTGAAAGAGCTGGGGCCACCAGCAGCTCAGCTGCCCTCTGACCATTCAAGAACCACCCTGGCACTAATGCTGCTCTTGAGAAGGGTTGGCAGCATGCTAATCCTTGACCATGAGGCACCCACCTGTGCAGCTGCCTGGGTGCCCAGCTTGCTCCCAGTCCTCTGCCATTTAAAAAGGAAGATTTGTGCCATCCACTTCTTCAACTTTTGCTTCACTTCCTTGTTTCACTTAGGTGCTGAGTTTAGAGTTGCAGCAGCTTGGCATTCATAGCGTGGGGATTTCCTTTTTGGTACATGCACTTTGAAACTGCAGGTGGCCAAATACACTTCAGTTAGCAGAATGCAAGTGTTTAATTAGCTTTTAGCAATTGAAGCAATGGAATAATGTCTGCTGATCAGACCAATCATGCTGTTTAACCAAAGGTGACCAATTTCAGCTCCTGCATTCCATCTCCCCATTTAGTTCAAGTATTTAATTTAGAAAACTGCAATCAGCTTAACTACTTAAAATATTCTTTTTATTGTATTATTGATAAATCAGAGCTATAAAAAGCCTTAAGCAAATGTGAAAGAAATTAATTTTTTCTTTCTTTGCCACTTCAGATTAAATGTGACTATAGCCTGTTAGATTGTAGTCTTGCTTTCTTGGAGATCACATAGGGGGAAAAAAGGAAAAAGACAATAAACGGCAGATAGACACATATAGCTGAGGGAAAACTATGAAAATCTGGGTCCAGCTATAGTTCATTAAATATTTTTTAACTAGAAATATTTTAACCATTAGTAAGTACTCTAGTGGTTAATGTACACCAGCACTAGCACACTGAGTACACTAGCACTTGCAAACAGCCACTGCTGGCAAGATTTTTTTTAATAGCTATTAGAGGTTCTAGAGCAGAAATGTTTTTATGGTTGAATAATGAATAAACACATCAAGTTTATCAACAAGAGTTTCTCTAGTAGACTTTAATAAAAGAGTGTAAGAAAAAAAAGCATCTGTAGAAATACAATAGCAAGATTTAAAAATGTCTTACATATACATGTTGGAAGAAGAGGGAAAGAGAAAGTTTAGCTAAACAAAATTGCCAGCTAGTCACAAGTCTCATTGAAGAGTTTCACAGTACTATAGCATGTGTAGACATTTCAGTTAGTTATCAAGCAAGTTCAGTTACACAAAGAAGAAACCCTAAAATTCAAGCAAGGTGGTTTTAATTTCTGTTACATAAGATATTTGCCTTCAGGAGTTCACATAAAAAGGCAGTTTATTTTTAATATATGGGACTAAGAAGCATACAGTAGTACAGTTTTGTTGTCAAAACTAAAGAAAAGAACAAAGTATGGTTATTTGAACTTTCCCCAAAATAAGAAATTGGACTATGTTGATTTGTTTGAAAAAGTGAAACATCATATATATTTGTATTAGCACAGATGAAGATTAAATTTATTTTAATAAATAACTTTGGTCACCTTGGCAGAGAATACCAACATTTGAAAAAAACCTCTAACTACCACACACCCAAAGTACAAGGAAAAGACCCTTTCACAATGCAACCCCTTCTCCGACAGTTTAAGATCAGCATGGTGTATTGGAATGCCTAAAACACAGACTTCAAATATCACAACGAGCACAGACTACAATCCAGGGAGCAAGTTACAATTTTCAAGGCTGTCCCTCAAGACACCTTGATATCCAGAATGTAAGTCCCAGTTAGAAACTAGAAAAGCCCCTATATCTCACTATTTTCAAGTGAAGGTTGAAACTTTCTTTTGCAGTCAGACCCTGAAACAGATCTTTTGAACTACCATGTGAGCTTCCCCCACCCTCAGAATGAACTCTTGATTGGAGGCAAGAACAAGGAAGTGGTCACACATTGGACGTGGTAACGCCATTGACAAGGGACTAAGATACAGGAGAGAAAACAGGAGAGAACAGCAATGAAAAAAAATGTTCTTCAGATCTCTTTATGAATTTCTATTTACTAAAACATTCCTTAAAGGGTTTCAGCATTAAGTTATACAACACCATAACTTGTAACTGGTAATTGACTCTGTACTAGGAAAGTAATTAGACCTCTTTGAGATTATTGCACAAAAACCTGGCAGCAAACAATTTGAAAATGCACATATAGATCAGTTTCTGAAACTGAGTTACATAAGGTTTCTAAAATACAACATATATATATAGTTAGTTAGAGAATAGAAACGAAATAAAATTGCTTAATTTTAAATCAAGTCCAGCACAAAAATATTTTAATATGGCAAATACCCCAGGACTTGCTGCATGCATCCACAATGTAGCTATTTCATCATGAGTGTGATCATATTTCCACCCCTCCCCCAAAATGTATAATCTTGACAAAAAACTCCAAATAGATAAAATATAACGTCGAACATTTTCTTTTAATAGATATTCCTATTTTTGATTTTAATGCTTAATCTATAAATACGATATCTGACATAAGCATGATTTATGTGTTTTGTGCTGTTTTAAGATTGAAATATATTAATAAGTTCAAAGCAGTTCATTTTTTAGTTATACTTCTAGTGAAAAAATATTCTATTTCATAAGGTATCAAAACTGGAATTTGTTTTTTATTAGTAAGTGACTCTAAGTTGATGGTTACTTAAAGATATAATTAGTTCACAAAAATTATTGCTTATCTGAGTGCTAGGTAAATACTATATACAGATATTTAAACAGTAGTAGAGAAACATCATGTCACACTACTGTTAAGAAAAGGTTATGAGTAGTACAAAAGTTTCCAATAATTTATGTTCTCATTTTTTGTGTGTGTGCTACCAGAAAAAACAATTACAGGAAAATGAAAAAAAAAATCCAAATACATATCCCAATTACTGTCTGCTAAAGGAACAAAAACATCAATTTTTTTTTTTAGACAGAAACAAAGTCTTGCATTGAATGAAGATTTCTACTAATTACAATTTTAATTTAATAAAGTAATATGGAGGCAGCATGTGGTATATTTAAGTTCATACAATCTGTTAAAGTAATACACAGTCGAAAATTAATTATTTAATCTAAACCTTTTAGGTCTCTTCCAATCTGTAATTTCAGCATAGTGCTACAAATTGTTCAGTCCAGACTAAAATCAACAATCTTCAATTCTCATTCTATCATAAGCAAAGCTCACCTACACCTTGTCTTAAAACATTTTAGCAGCATAGTCAGCTTTATAAAGATAAAAAGGCAAAATATTACTATAATTTACATATTCTAATAATCTTTTCAAGGCATCAAAAGACCCAGCTTGAAATTGTTATTACCGTTGACAAAAATATATTAACATATACTCGCATTTACACTTTCAAAAATTTGTAGTTAGTATTAAGTTGGCCTATGAAGCAGTAGTAAAGTGCAAAATATTTGGTATAATATCTAGGGATTAGCCTTAGCTTCTGTGGAATACAAAGGATTAAGCCTGGCTCTTCCATTGACAGCTATGGTGTTTGATGGAGGACCAACCTGGAGGCAGGGTGGGGGAAGAAAAAAAAAGAAAGAAAAAAATATTAGAGAAATGTTAACCTATATTTCCAGATTTTTCTCTTGCTAATATGTTACACAATGTTATTTCATTTACTGTTCTTCTAACTGCAATGGAAGACCTCCTATATGATTTCGTAACTAAGCATATATTCTAAGGAAGAGGAAACAGAAGACATTACTAAGAAACATATTTTATCCTGACTAAAAATTTCATGTATAATTATTCAAAAGACACATAATTTTTAGTCCTTCTCCACATCTGGTTGCAAAGAAATACTTTGAAAGCATCACTAAACCAAACGTTTTTATTAAATATTGAACAAACCTGATTTCTTACTAACTCTTCTAACAATTTATACCGTGGTAATGTTTCTTTTATCACAAGCAAACCGTAACTTTTAGCAGAGATAGCCAAAGCCTGATTTTCAGTGGAACTGCATAACCCAACAGCTCCAGCTGGAGTTAATGGGAGCTGTAGATGCTCCACAGCCATGAGAACCACATACCACAGCACACAGTTTACTAAACACAATAAAAACATTCTCAAGAGAAAAATCGTTAAAAAGAAACCTCACTTGACCCATTTTAAGTTAGTAATTACTGAGGGCCCTATTGAACAGGAAACACCAGCAACACAAAAGGGCACAGATCTCAGCACTGCATACTCACAACATATTAAGTAAAACAGAGGGTGAAAAATTAAAGAACTTGGCAAGCCGTGCCAGGATTTTATTTTTTAAATTGCTCTCAAGAGCTGCAAGAAGAGAGATTATGATAAGAGGTAAAAAGAGAAGCAAGTACCTGACAGACATCTCTCATTGTTCAAATGGATCAGATTACTACTCCTTTTCCTGACTGCAGCACGACACTGGAAGCTATGAGGTGGATGCATTCTAGAAATCCTCTCAATTCTCAAAAGCACTTTTGGGTGCAAATAACTTATTGATACAAAATGCTTCATTTCTCTGTCCCACTACTGCCAGTTGTCCATGTTAAACATAAAATGAGACCATGTTTTTATTAAATTTGCTGTAGGCCAAAGAAATCTCTTTCTGCTGTCAGACATACCTGTACCAAAGCATATGCAATCTGAGAGCAAAAAGAACAGCATGTACAATTTTATGCTTGGCAAAACTTCAGTGAGTTCTTCACTGCATTTTGTTTGTGTTCCAGGGGTTTTTTTAAGCCTGGTTCAGATTTCTGTGCTGCAGAGTGCTCTTCTTTACGGTTACAGCTTCTTCATTATTATAATTTCTTCTTAAAAAGTACAGTCCTTTCATCACCCCAGTCTCAACATGTAATTTACTGACAAAGCACATCTCCCACCCACAGAAGAGAAAGGGAGGGGAAAACCAATTTCAGTCATTATCTCTCTCCCCTTCCCCATGCCATTCTTGTACCTGACTGATAAAGACTATATGGGTCAACTCTACACTAAGAACATTTCTATTAAAAATAATGAATAAATAAATGAAGTGTCATATTATTCAGAATGTAATTATGCACTAGAAGAAAAAAAAAATCCTAAAAATATATGCAAATAAAATCCAAACAGTATTTCTGGTAGAACAGATTTCACCTCTAACGGATTCTGAACAATACAGCATTTTCTTAATCTTATCCTGTTTTTAATATGATTACTGACATGTAGTTAAAAGCAATTCTACAGTGTATTATATACCATTTTTACTGACTAGAGATCAAACCCTACTTGAGCATGCTTGCAACTTTTCCAGGAAACTCAGTCTTCCTATTCACTGTAGAAATGATGGGAGATTTAACAAGCTTTAGAGAGGCTGTTGCACTGCTACACTGAAACAAAAACCTATGAAACAGAACGTTCCACTATCTGACCATCCACTGTGAGATTTTGACCCGAGGGAATCAGACTTCCATAAAACAAAGAAAAATGTCCCTTGTATCCACCTACCACACAGGATTAGGTTATTTCAAGTGGAAAAGGGAAGGAAAAAAACCTTCTGAATTTCTTTGACCTTCTGCAATGAAAAATTATTCCTCAAAACAGAATGCAAATTACTAATGTGAAGTCAAGAAAACTTTGTGAAACTATGATTTTCTGGTTGCATACTTAAAGCAGTACAGATTTTAGAAATGCAGACTGTTTTACCTAATGAGGGATATCTAGGTTAATTTTAGGAGAGAAAGTTTTTAACCAGAGGGGGTAGGGGAAGATGGTCCTTCTGGGACTGCTGACAAAAGATTGAGAAATATCTTAGTTATGATGCCTAACAGATTAAGGACCTGATAAAGTGTAATAAATAAGAAAATTGTCTTCAGAAATGTGTGTTATCTGTCTGAAAAAGATTGTAGCCACTTCAGGTCTAGAACAAAGCTGTTCAGCAGGTTTCTAAAGCCAAACCTTTTCAAACCATGTAAACACAAACAAATCAGATTTTATGGACAAGATATTTAATGATAACCTAGAATAACCTTCATTTCAGGAAGATTTTGATTACGTTCGTACTGTACGAAATTACAGACATTTGAAGCTCTGTGGGTGCATTCACCAGTTTATTCTGCAAAACTGACCCTCTTCCCCACCTCCCTTCCCATTGTTAAGAGACCTCTTGGCAGCAGTTTGTGCCAACACTAACTGCTTTTAGAATCAGGCATTAGTATGGTAATTCTGAAGGAAGTACCATGAGTTCTTTGTTTTGGATGCAATGATGAAAACTCACCCTTTTCAATTTGGCAGCAGCTTCTCCAGAGCGGATTGCAGCCAGCAGGCTCTGGTGGATCTGTTCGGGGTCAGCGCGCGGGAGCGTCATCACGGTTTGTCTCTTAGTGACAGGGCGTGGGTGGTCAGGGGAAGCACCTGACTGCGCCTGACTCTTCTGCTCACCATGCACATAGCTGTCTTTCTATAAAGGGAGGAATTGGAAGGAAAAGAAGCCAAAAAGTTTTCATCTGAATTAGTTATAAATGGAAATCTGAAACAACCTGGCACAAGGTTGCATAGCAAACTGCTGCCATTCTAGTGTTTGCTTGGTTCAAGATTTCTGACATCAGCCACATTTCCAGCATAGCACATAGTTTCTTTCTCAAGTAATTATGCTAGCAAAGCTTTATAGCTCCATTCAAGTGTGCTTGTGGCATGACCACTTGAAGCCAAATGGATCATACCACTCAGAATTAAATTTAAGAAACCAACACATAGAACTATAAAGAACAAATTGTAAACACTCCAAACATAAAAATAAGTATTACACAGGATATATGACTATTTAATTTACAGTTCTTTAAAGTAGGGGATGCTAATTATGGCAGGAAATAATTATCTCCAATCATCTGAATGATGTTGCTTTCATTTTTAACATTCCCTGTATTCCTGCACTTCATTATAATGCTGTGCTGCTGGTGGACACCAGGGGGACAGGGTGTTTTCCCTGCACAAATACAGCACTTTCTGGCCAGGAAGCAGTTCAGAATCAAGCCTTTACATTGGTTGCACTTAATGGCACTGGATCCACAGTCAATTTGTATTAGAAATAAAGTTTACCTTATCCATTAGACTATTTTGTGACCCCACTGTTATGGTCTGTAAGGAAGGACTTTTCACTTCAGGCATGGAGGTAGCTGAGGAGAATCCAGCTGCCGAAGGGACAGAAGAGAGTTCCACTGGAAATTCCTCTCTGGGCGCCTGGCTAGTGATCGTACGCGTCTTATTGAATGATTGCGACCTTTTGACGGCAGATGAGACAGCAAGAGCAAAAGGGGATGGTCTTGAGCTGGAGTATGGCTTTGGAACTGCGAAATTTCTGAGAGTTCTTAGATTCAGTGGTGCTGGAGGACAAGAGGGAACATTTAAAGGCTTATTGCTTTTAACAGGAGAAGTGGAAGATTCAATGATTTTTCCATCATCAACTTTTTCTTGATCTGCAGGAGGAGAGGGAATACTTGTTTTTTGTAAAGCCAAAGAAGTCAAATCAGGTGATGAGATTTTTTTACCCATCTCTGTATTCTTAACTTCATGTTGAATTGAATTAGGAGCACAAATTGTGCTTCTGGCAACTGCAGATGTCACATAGTGACCTGATGCTCTTCGCTGCATCTGCAGATAAAAAGAACTAGGCTTCATGGTAGGACTTAATGGACTTAATGCATTTGACTTGTCCTGAGTCTCAGAAGAAGCATTTGTATTATCCAAGTTTAGCTTCAGTGGGACAGGCTGCCTGAAAGACTCTCTTTCCATCTGGTTGCTCTCAGTAGCAATCTCACCTCCAGAGGTCACAGTATGCTCAGAAATGCTGTTCACTCTCTGCAGCAGACCATTTGCTACTGCAGATTCATTTTGTGACCCAATCTGTAAAGGACCCACACTTTCTGACAGATGAGGAATTTCAGTTTGCACTATGACTTCTTTGGGGTTTTCCAAAGAAGATACCTCTTGATCCTTATGATCTGATAGAACTTCTGATTCCCAGCTCTTCATCATTTCTAAGAATTTTGGAGGCACTATCTTATAAGTAGTCATCCCAATTTTTGGTATGTAATCCCTTGTAATTTCATTAGCAGGTTTGGGTTTAGGTTTGGTGTCCGGTCTATAAAAAAGCTGACCTTTTACAGGAGAGTCATCTGGAGTTTCAGCAGTTGTTCCTGGTGAAGCAAAATCACTACCATTTACATAGATGTGACTCTGGTCTTTTATTGGAATTACTTTTGTATGAGTAACTTCTTGGGTCTCAAGATTTTGTTCTACTGAAGTATCTTCACTCTCTTGATGCATTCCATGCATCACTTGAGCAAGGGAGTTGTTCTTATCTCTGTTGTGTTGAGGAATCAGTTCTCTAAATGTGGATGATTCAACAGCCTGAGGAACAGTAATTTCCTTCTGTGCAGTCCTTCCCAAATTGCTATCCAAAGTCTGGATTCCAACATCCTGAGTTTTTACTGTGTCCAAGCCAGTTGCATTTGTTTTGCCATCTTGCTTTTCTGAAACCAGTTGAGGATAATTCCTATGACTTACAGAGATGTCATTTTTACATGCCTGGCAGTTTGATAGTCTGTCAATTTCAAGCTTGTTATTCTCTTGGAAATCTACTGTTTTAATTTCGGCTGTCTGAAGTTCTTTCCCTTCTTCTGTTGTTGGAAGGAGTTTTGTATCACTGTGATCTTCAAGTTAAAGAAATATTCCAAAATTAATACAAATGCCAAAAAGATTCAAGCTTCCTTATTACATCATGAAGCTCTGCATCCAGTGTATTTAGTAACAATTACTAGCTTCTCACTGATGCTAATATTTTCCCTAACCCTTTTAAAGATATATTTATATTTGATTAATATAAATAATTGCATTCTAACTCAAGTATTCTTCCTTAATAAACAGGTTACAGATGCCATGCATCAACTTAGTAGAAAAAACTATTCTAGAACAATTTGAAAACTGCTAATGAATTCCAGTTCATTTTATAGGCATCAGTGACTCAAGACCTCAAGGACTATTCAATATTGAGTTAGATGCATTTTTATTTAGTTCTACACATCTGTGGCTTCTGTTCTTAAGTTTTAATGTTACAAATCTTGTCAAGTACACCTCATGTATTTGTACAAGGAAACAATTGAAAAACATATGGACAAGAGCAATTTGCCAAACCTATTTTTCCTACCTTTTAGCTGGTCTGATAATTCAATTTTCTACCTCTGGACTAAACATGTGATCATCTCCCAAACACATGAATATTTTGGTCAAATTCTTTTAAATACAATATTGGTAAAAAATTGATTTTTCAGGAATAGTTCATATGGAGTGGTATTTTGTAGGGGGAAAAAGCCTCATTTCATGTATGCTATAAAATGGTAGTTAAAATTTATATCACATATAAACAGGACTTGTGCTGTTATGATTTATTAACAGAGGTGCACTGAGTATAAAAGACTATAGAAGGCCTAATATATAAATCTGAAAATCAGTGTGACAAAAGAACAAAATAAATCAGTCAGGCCACTAAGTCCACAGAGAAATTTATGGCCCATTAGATGCACAGGATGTCGTAATTTTGTTTCAGATCAGTGTGCCACTTTCTGTTACTTGTGCTTAAAAATATTTGCATTTTTATGCAGAAAACTCACCCTAATTTCATAAGTAAGGAACAACTGATGGCTTCTTCTTCCCCAGTGGGATGTGCTAGCCATGCCACCCCATGTGGCAGGATTGCCTTTGTGTCCAGCCTTCCCCCTCCTCAGCACTGTCCCACCCACACCATCCTATAACAGCACAAGGCAGCTTTGACTACTGCTAAAACAAAAATATATTAAAAACAACCCCCAAAAAAACCCCAAAACTGCAGCCAATTCTTGTCACCTCATCTCAAAGAAAACACACTAGAGCTAGAGCAAGTGGAAAGAAAATAATCTGATTATAACAATCCAAGAGTTGACTATATAGCCGTTTCTTCAAAGGAATAGGAAAGTTCAAGCCTCAAGTATTAACAACAAGTAGGAACTACTCACCAACATTTTTATTTTGGTCTAAAATTTCAAGCTTCCTATCTGTTTGAAATCCAGCATCCTCACTGCTTATCTTAGTCTGTAGTCCTCTGCAAAGCACAACAGTACGTTAAATATGCTGGTATCATTCACTTCAGTAAACAGAAGGAATGATGCAAGAGAACTGGCAATATTCTCCAAACACAGATGGACAAAATAGAACCGCTCTGCCAAACACTGGAATACTCAACAGAACCAATTTAAAAAAAAAAAAAAAAAAAAGAGTAAATGCTGCCATGATATTTTACCAAAATGACATGCAGCTCTACTTGCTTCTGTGTAAGCAGATGATCAGTCTTCCCTTGTCTTCTCCCCCTCCTTTTGTTTACATGTGCAGTTTGAACAACCCACTTTCCAATAGCAACTCCATTCCAGTGAAGCCACAATGGTTCTTCACTCATATAAAGTTTCCTGACACCCTCAATCTAAAATGTGTCCCTGACTTTGTCCCCGGCATGCTGCATGAGACACTGACTGAGTACGAACACATGAACTGACAGTACAGACTTCTCAAAGTAGTCCCTTCCAAGAAATACCTTGAGAACAGCAAAGAAACACACAGACAACATGTTACTTGCATTCTAAACATCTTGGAAAACATGCAATATCTATTGTCCTTATTTCTCTTGGGACAAGAGAACTGCAAATGTTCTGAATAAAAACCTCATCTTTTTGGGTGTGGGGGGACATATTAAGTCCTTGGCTTCAAAAGGTAAATGAAAAAGGCAAAAATACTTTAAAATTTATTGATAAAACATTATTAAAACTTCCAACTTTATTCAAGGTATTTTTATAATATGTAGTTAGAAATACTGGCATTATAAAGATTCCAAATTATTTGCCACATCAAATGCATTAGTTATCAGAACCAGTGCTTTGAGCTGATACATCTGCTTTGAATCATTTAAGATGATAAATTTCTCAATAACCATCCATGCTTGTGTTGTCTGTGTAGTCCCAAACACACTGTAAGTGTCCCATAAACTGCTGAACAGGAGCATATGCTCTCAAAATTATTGCTAGAAGAAAGTTAAAGCTCAGTCCCGCACTCCGTTCTCTTGCTTAGCTCCATTCCTTTTAACAGAGAAGGGTGACTGAGCTAAATCTATTAACAACAGGCTGAACTAGATTTTTAATAGGAATTTAAAAAAAAAAAATCAAATCAAAACCCACCAAATCCAAAAGCCACATAACACCATGGAGTATCGTTATAGAAATTAGTGGTTTTGACTGGAATATTTTGCATGTATCCTAGGCTGTATTAAAAAGAAACACTTCTCAAAGTAACTAGATCTTATACATAAGATCAAAATTATCTAAAGTTTTCCAGAAATATAATGTCAGAGAAGCCCCACTCCTCATTTTGGAATCCCCAAGATATTTCAGGAAGCAACTGCCAAGTCTAAAGCCAGAGTGCAGTACCTTCTACCTGATCATCACCAGACATGAAAGACATGAAAGGTCACTACCAATTCATAGGGTGGACGGGAAAGAAAAACCCCCCTGGACAATTAGGCAAAGTGGCCCAATAACACAGGCCTGACAAATTGCAAATTGAAGACAATTTATTAGATCCATAAAGAGGAGAAACACCCAAGCAACTGGGACAATATTCACCAGGACAGAGTATCAAAGATTTTTGTAAAGCCACATTTGGCCTTGGACTGACAAAAATGTCCCTTCAAAAACAAGTCAAACCTTCCTTAACTACCTTGAACGTTCTTGGCTACTAGGGCAGTCACACGTTTTGGCTTCAGTACAATAATCGAAATAGTTCTTTCAATTTAATTTGGGAACAGTAGCCAGCTTAGTTGCCCCAGGGAACAGAGAAATAGTGAATTACATTAACACAATGGGACTTCTCTGGACAATCAACATTTATTTCAAGCAGGCACTAACTCATGTTGGAAACCTGCTGAGTCAGGTAGTTTAACAAACATGCTGAAGGGCAAAGGTACAGCATCACCAGAAGGGAAAAAGAGCGGTTAAGGAAACTAATGTGTTTATTCTTTAAAAAAGCTGAATTAACTTGTTTTCCTGAGAGCAAATGGATTGAGACAGGTCAAGACCACATATAAGGAAAAGAAAAAATAAAAATTAAAGCCAAAACAAATATGCAAGCAATAAGAATCATGCCCAAAAGAACAGAAATGGCTGATGCATCCATTTTCCCCCATCTGCAAGAATGAATTGGTACATTTTTATTTAACTAATCTATCCAAATTTTTTTGCAGCATTCTGCTCTAGTAAATACACTGGACATTTTAGAGCTGGGTTCAGCTTTTCTGGGCTCCAGCTGTTTGAGTAGTAAGGAAAGGGAAGATTAAACAGAACTGCAGAACACTTCATTGTCATTTTTGTTGAAAAGCTGCATGAATTACTGTGCACAGAAGAGCGCTACAATGAAAGCTAAGCATATTAAAGCTCATTCCTCTCTCACAATTCTCTATTCTGTGCTTCACAATGAAACAGCACTCTGTATTTTATTTGCCTCCCCCATTGTCCCCCCAATGCTCCTTCCTTTGTCACAAAACGTACTTACTTGCCATCTGTGCTCATATTTTCTTGTTTTTCTTCCTCGAAGCTTTGCGCGTTGTCTGTGGGAACACTGCCAGGAGCAGGAGCTGATGAAGCAGGATCATTTTTGTCATTTCCCAGTGATACCTCAGCGGAGCTGAAGGCTGCAGTAACCTCTCCTGTCCCAGGAGAGGTGTTGGTGCTTCCACCGTCCTCTCCCTGTTGCACACCTATCTCCTCCCTTTCATCAATCTCTTCCAGGTTGCATTCTGAGCTCCTTACATCTACAGACACAAAAGAAAGGAAAAGAAAGTAAAAATACCTCCAAACCAACAAAGCCCAAACAAACCCACAGCTCTCAATGCAGGTTGTAGATTAAAAGGGACTGTTCAAGGCAGCCTAAATAATTTGAAGAAGAAAAGCAGATTTTTTTTCATAATTCAGGTAAATTAAAAAAAAAAATTTAAAATTTAAGAGATCCATTCAATCTTCACAGAATTCTCTGTTTCTTTTCAATTCCCTCTCTCGACACAAGAATATGCTGATCACCGTGCTACTGTCCATCTAGTTCTGTATCTACTGTAGAACATTTTCCATATTTAACCCAAGTATTGAATTAGGATTGTTACATATATTTTCATTTATCTCATAACCCCATATTTCATGGAGGTGGACAGTTGCTTTTACTCAGACTTCTTGTACTTCCATTAGCTCTCCAGTGAGTTTTAAAACACACAGTTCCTCTATATCAGAGTAGGAATGTTCAAGAACTAAATAAAGGGTAACCGAAATACCAATTTTGTCCATGGTTTGAACAATTTCACCACCAGTATGAAAAATTTCCCATAACCATCCTAAGTGTATTAAAGTCTCTTGTGCAGTGCTTCATGTTAGAGTACAAAAATAAAGTTAATAGAAAAGTGCTAATCCATTAAAATACTGCCATTTGGAGCCAGACAATAGTTCAACTAAAAGGTTGAGTTGCTGGATTAGGACACAGATAAATCAGTGTACTTGAATTAATAAATACACTTGACCAGGGTACTCCCATCAGCTTTGGGTGCATTCACACCTGTTAGGGACAAGCCTTGCACTTGGACAATTAGGCTTCAGTCTAAGCAGCATCAGTAAATTTCCAAGTGTAAACCAAAGTCAACAAAGAAAACAAAAAGGAATACTGGAAAGTTGCAGATCCCAGAGTACCAAAAAAAAACTTAGACTGACAAAAATGTTAGATTGACCTTTCTTAGTAGCTGGTATCCTAAAATGCTTCCAAGTACCTCTAGAGAAGTACAGTGTTATAGAAAAGTAATAAGATAATGTATGTATTGGACGAAGGCTCCGTACAGAACAGAAACTTTGGAGTTTACAATAAGGTCATCATACCAAAGATACTCATTCAGAGTTACAGAGAAACTACAAAAGCCAAATATTTTACTGTTTAATTCTTAGTTTTATATATTGCAATCTTGTAACAGTGTTTTGTAGTTACACATTAAGCAATGTGATCAACACATGCCATAGTGCTGAATGCAGAGGCAATTTAAAGCCCCAAGGAAAGAAAGGCAAGACTGCAAAGTGGTGCAGGTGAGCTCCTTTCCTGTGGATTTGGCACAGGTACATACAAATATGTCGCATTGGTATTACAGGGACTCCTACAGGTTTACTAGTCATAAGGGCCTTCTCTTCCTTTCATTGTCCATCAACCCCTTTTCCACCTAGGGAACATTCATTCCCAGCAGCCTCATGCTTAGGGGGATCATTTTGGTGATGGCAGTATCATTTCATGTGTGACAAGTTATATATATAATCTGTCAAAATGAAAAAACAAAGCATAACAGAATGTGAGCAAACATTGAACTGGCTAAGATTATCCCAAAGCCCTAACTGGCTCTCTAGAACATTGCCTCCTTCACTGGTGAGACCTATTATGCCACGGGCCTGAGCCACCACCAACAACAGGAACAAAGACTGAGATTTTCAGTCTAAATGCTCTATGGAAACCTGAATTAGACAACAAAGAAGAGCCAGGACTTCTGACAAGAGAAATGGAAGCATTCTGGAGCTGCTATGGCTTTGTGCCCAGGCACTGCTGGCATTCTCTGCTGCTTTTCCTCTGGAGACGACTGTAACAAAGGCTGAGTTGTATCTATACTCCTGGGATGGAAACTTAGCTTGGGTTGGTAGGAGACATTCCTGACATTCCTGCTATGTGAAAGTCTGTTCTTTGCTGTGCTAGAAACACTCCCAAGCATTGGGGTCAACTAACCTGACCTACAAATGGATAATACCAAACAAAAACAGCCCTCACACTTCTTAAGAAATGCTCTACCTCATCTCTCAGCATAAGATCAGCCCTGCTTGCTAGTGGATTTTCATCTGTTACTGGGTCTGGTTCCAGACCTGGGCCATCACTGCTGCAGGAGAATAAAACCTGAATACATTTGAACACAAACAACATTTAAAAGCCATCCTTCGCTTATATCATGCAGATAACTCCCTAGGGGAGCACTTCAAATTCGGATTTGTCTCCCAGCCCTCAGTCTATAGCTTTTGCATGCAACATGGAAGAACTTACAGCAATATTGGCTATATACTGTTGTCTTATTGCTTATACAACTTATCCGTAGTTCCATAGGTAACATAAATCACATTTCTACCTGCATATAGTTTATTCTCTGAGAACATTAGTCACTGAGCTTTAAGTAGCCCTAAATCAATATAGCTAGAGTTACAGTGTGTCACCGTGAAGGTAGATCTATAGATGAGTACACACATCTATATACATATAAACACACACACACACCCCTGATGACTGAGATACCAACTGCAAGTCTCCTTTGAGCAGTAAGAATACCCCATGCCCAGCAGAGAACAGGCTGGTGCTGCTCTGTGAGCTCTCCTGCTCATAAGCACCAGAGCCTGAAAGCCTGACTACACCATGCAAATCTGCTCCTGACTCCACAGCCCCTAACAAGGTGCTTAAGAAATACTGTAACCAATAGGATTATATCAAGGGATTTGTTTGATGGAAAGTTTTCTAAAAATCTCTGATTTCAAAATTTACTTTGAACACTGTTTTACTGTCTTCCCTAGAAAAGTAAAGACTAATAATTAATTAAACTTTGGGAAGGTGAACAAAAATTATAATTGATAAAGAGAATTGTTGTTTATAATGCCTAATTACTTCTCTGTCAATGCTTATTCTAGTAGATGTGTGTCTTCAAACTACTTTTGTCAAGGTACACAGTTTTACACCATGAGAAAATTGTCATTTTACAAGGGAAATGTTGCCTATTCCATACTATATAATGGATATGGGTCTAAGTAGTGCATAGCTAAGAGAAACCAAAACATTTGCAGTAGTTCATTTTAGGGCAAAAGGTAACACTGTATTTGCAGCTTAGGTTTTTTTGCTTATTTGCTGAAGTAACACTGCATAACAGAACCACTCTGGAATGACAGTCACAGCCAAACAAAAACTCACAATGCTTCCCAGATGCCTGACAAACAAAGCACTATTAATCCAAATGGAAGGAACTCCTGGGTTTTGGTGAAGTTAAAATTATGTCCAACTTTTCAATTTAGGTGATACTGAACTATTTTATCCATTTAAAAAAATACCCAAACACAGATAATTTTCAGACTAGGAATAGGACAAGTGTATTGCATCTGACTTTGGTGCAGGTTAAGTTTGTTTCTCCAGCATGAGGGCCTTTACTATAAGGAGCCTTTATACACAGGCCTCATGACAGTTTCAGAGATGCCACCAGAGAGCAGCACTATCCCATGAGAAAAAAAAAAAAAGAGGCAATGAAGCTGTGCTATGTGACTTATATGTACATTAAAAAAAAACTGCACTACATTAAGTCTTCAGCAAAGGACACTGCATGAAGACACAAGGAAAACTAGAGACTGAAGATTGTCACTAACTGCAAAGGTAAATCCAAGAGCTCAACATAGACTGCCCTAAGCCCAGTAAAGATGATTACCTTTTTCTATTTCTTTCCATTCCAGCTTAAATTAAAATATTTAATTACAGAACTCAAATGCCTCAAGCAGAAGTTTCTAAATCTAAAAAATAAACAAGCCGTTTCTTTGAAGTTCAGGGTTGTTTATCTACACGGCACTTGTTAATTACAGTGATGGGAAAGGCAAAAATTCTAGCACAGATCAACAATCTTAAGATGGAAACAAGTAGAAGAAAACAAAAAAACTTGATTTAAAATCACAGTATGAACTTGCTCATCTTAGACCCATTGCATTTGGACAGACAGTTTTCAACACACAAAACTCAGTGCTAATAAACAAACCACACACTCAGATTTGATTATTCTCTTTCATCTGCTGCAACAGCTAAGACAAGGAAAGGTCACAACTTTGTGATATCTTCAACCCCAGACTCCACAGTATAGGTTCACACTCCCATTTAGTACGTTACATATTGTTTCTACTTTATGTCTTTTTCAATAGTTTACATAAATCGCCCTAAACACAAACCAAGCCCAAGTTTACTGATTACTGTTTTTTATTTTTCCCCCTTTGCCAGAGGCCTATCATCCTAGCAGGTGACTTTCAGCTCTTGTGGTACATTGTTTTACCACTCCAAACTGGCATACAGAATAAAACAGCTGGAAAACTACTTAAAAATACCTGTCAACTAGCATAGTAACTGAGTGCTTAGCCTTATATAATGACAGTAGCACTCCACAGGCTTAGCATTTATATATTTGATTCTTAAAAAATTCATTGAAGAGTTATTTTTTTAGACTGCACTGGCACTGATTATTCTAAAAGCTTTTGCAAATTTTAGAAGACTTCTAGATGTTGTATACTGTAACTGAACCCCACAGTCTGGTGCTTACAAACAACAGTACTTCACAGTACAAACTGCATAAATTTAAAAAAGCATTATGTTCAACAGCTAAATAATCGTATTTTAAACAGCTATACTTTCATAAATCACATTTTTCCCATAATACCCAACAAATAATTTAATGTATAAACAGCTATTTATGCATTCAGTTTAGATTTACAACTTATGTTTTCAAGGGCTGTTCAGATGTCAACCAAAAGCCAGGCACAGATTTGCTCCTGCCCCGATGTTATGCAGGTCAAGGGCAGCACAATGCAGGGTTCTAAAAACAACACTGGGCTTGAGCTTTTGAAAAGCTTGTTATGAGGTACAAAAAAATCACAGAAATTCTGCATAGTTCTTCTCTGTAACTTGTAAGGAAGGAGAGAAATCAGAGATAATGTTTAGTTTATTAAATCTAAAGCACAGATAGCAACACAAAATATATTGTATTTGTTTCTGTAGACAACAAAGGTAAAATATTCTTATTTTAGAAAGCCATATTTTTACTTCAAAGGAAAACTTAATTGATCTGAAGCACTAAAATTAATTCTATACTTATGACACATCCGTAGTATAGTAATTTATTGCTATGAATTAACATAACTTGCTAGGAAATAAATTTTATCAGTACTTTTGTAGAAACTACCAACCTGTTTCAGGCTGCATTTCAGTGGCTCTTCCTTCCACTTTAGTGGAGGCTGATTCTGTTGACTCTATTACTGCAAAAAGTGAAGCAACAACCTTTACCACCTCTCACTTTCAGCACCAAAAAAAGTTCTAGATACAATGTTAGATTATGGTCATACATACTAGTGACTTCTTCAATAAACTCCCCTGAAACAATTAGTTCTTGTTGACACATTTTCCAGATATTTTAATCTCAACCCTTAGGTATTTTTGAACCAGAAAACTGAATTTCTGATCAAATGGAAGAATTACAAAAAAACAAGTGGACTTCCTCTAAGATTCTTCTAGTCAGTTCATTTGCTATTATATTCTCTCTGATCCAGAGTAGCTAATCTTTTCTCCCCACCCCAAGCAGTCCATCTGAGTAACATAAGCACAATTCTATACTTAACCTAAATATAATTAATTTGGTATTGTCTGGGTTTTTTTTCTGATCTGCATGCTCTAAATACCTCTCTTTCTCACACTTGTGGGAAAATAAGAGAAGATTGATGAGGAGCATTGTAAACACACTCAAGTGACTTGCAGTAGGGGTGCAAAACCCCACATATATGATATTAATTGCATTTTAATCTTGTGTGTTTGACAAGTGGAACACCTGTGTTCAGATAACATAGGGCCTGTGATTAGACTTACAAGGCATCTTATGAGGCATGCTGGAGACTCCTGCCCTGCTGTGGGTAAGATCAAAGCACTGTGGCAAATACACCTGTGTGAATCCCTGACACAGAGGAAGGGAGCAGGTTTGGCAGCCATCTGGCACGGGCTGAGCTCTGTGGTGCTGATGTTCCCACTTGGGCTCCCATCTGGACACCTCTGCCTAGGCGCTGCTTCCAGGCTGCCCCGGCTGGTGAGGTAACATCAATAAACGCATCCTTTGCATCTGCACTTTTGTGGTTGCTCACTTGAGGTTCTGATCTCATAAGGTGGCATTACCTTAATGTTTAGCCAGCTATACTTTCTGTTGCCTTCCAATTAAACAGCATAAAAAGATTACCAGGCTCATTACTGCTTTCCCTTTGATCTTCTGGTGCTCTGGAGGGCGGCGAGGGTGCCTTGCGCTTGGTCCTGCGCAGCGAGGAGCTCACGGCAGCGGAGTCGCTGAGCGGCAGGGAACCTTTCCGCACCAACCCCACGGGGGCCTGCCAAGGGACACGGGGCAGGGAGATTATTAGCAATCAGTGGAAAACAGTGAAACAGCTCCAGTGATTATTCTCCAAAAGTATTTCTAACATTCATTTCAGAAAGAGAGAACATATTACCAAATGTATTGTGTTTTTCATCTTAATTCGTCCAAGGAGTTGTTTTTAAAAAGAAAAATATTTTCTCGAGTAATTGAATATATTCACAGATGTGCAACATAGAGCAATAGAAGAAAATCAGTTGTTACATAGAGTCTAAAAGAGATTTTGAATTTTTTTATGCCCAAAGGCTATTCTACAAACACAAAATAAATCTTTTCTAAAAGTAGCTAAAATCATTGTGGAAAGAAGTTTCAACTACATCCTACCACAATGACATAACACAGTGTTTCCTTCTCCATTCTTTCAACAGCAGTCCTAATTAGCCTGTATACATAATTAGTATTAATTTCTTTCCCTCCTTGAAATACCTGAACTTTCATAAAAATTTTTAAAATGCCTGATTTCAAAACTTATCAAGTACAACTGTCTTAGAATATTTAAGAAAGTTAAATTTAGTAAGTTGCAAAAAAAAGTTATAGTACCATCTGATGTTACAGCATAGTAATGCCCTCATTATTGTAGCAAAAGTAAAAAAATCTTAATTCACAAATAATCAAAACAATTTAAAAATGGACAAAGGATACCGGCTGAAGACCTCATATTTTTATGATATAGCAGTCCAATTACATTTTAAGCTGTTTTTAGAAACACATTGTCTCAGAAAGACAGTGGTTGTAAATTTGCCCGCCATTCCTAACTACAGTTTGCCTTATGCTGAAGAAAATGATAATATCCACATCTATTAGATAGACAGTGTTCAGGATCCCAGCAATAAAGGAATGCATTTTGGAACTGGACACAGCTGCCTGTTTCTGTAGTAATTCTGATTCCTATCACTCGTCTACTCAATAAAATAAAATCCTGAAGTGACATTCATTTCTGTCTAGGATCCACACAGTTGGGTGGGGAGGTCATCCCCAGAGAACTTCTCTGTGCTTCAATTAACCGGCCTGCTTCACAAAGCACAGTATCAAGGAACAGAGAAGGCATAAAGACACCCACATACTCTTGTTTCACTGACAATCCTTTCAAAAACACCAGACAATAGAATTGTTGACCGTGTCAATTTCCATGGAAAAAGATGCTTATGATTTAGAAAGCTACCACTGAACAAATATACAAAGATTCCACAGCAAGTGGGATATTAAAAGCTGCAGCATTTGGTTGTATATACAATCAAATCTACAAAGAAAATAACTACAACAAAACAGATACTGTCACAAGCTGTCGTCTGTCAGGGAGTGTTTGGCAGGTCCCATGAGACTGCAGTACAATACCTGAATGGATGAGCAGGGCTTTGAATGAAAAACTATCTTCTGAGCCACCCCGGGCACCGTCAGTCATCTGCTTTGTCCCACCCTGATATCAGGTACAACAGAGCCACAGATACTGCACTATAAGGAACACCACTGTCCCAAAAATGTACAAATAATTCTATCCACCACTCTAACACCAGAGCAAGCACTCAAACCTTTTACAGCAAAGCAAGAGTCAGGGTTTAAGGGAGAAAGCATAAAGGTGAACACAAGGTGAAATGTTCTTTTAAGAGCACCAAACGATAGGAACACAGCACTCCTAATTAAAAATACTTGCATGCTTGAGTAGTTTTTAAACAAGTAAATTTCTAGATTAAAATGTCACACAACAAAAAACACTTTACACTTTTATCATTTCTTATTCACAGTTCCAAAATAGTTCTTAAAAAGTAAAAATAATTAATAGTATTCAGCCCTTGAATTTATTCAGGAGGGGATATCAAATACAATATTATTTCCCCAAATGAGGTTTTTTTCTTGCTGAAGCATTTCCTCCTTACAGTTGGGCAGTTGTGTTTGTCTGCTCTCTGGCAGCTGTGCTGAGGCTGCAGCCCCTCAGCTCTGCACAAAGTCACATTTCCCTGTTCCAAGGTCTGCACCTCCTGTGCTGCATGCGGCTCCCTCAGCGACTCGGGTGGCTCCGAGCTCTGCGCACGCTCGCTCGCTGAGCAGATGTCACCAGAGTTCCCTCTGCACACAACAAGTGTGTGTGTGTGTGTGTGTGGGGACGGGAAATGTTCTCAGCATAAGAGCACAAATGCTACTAGAAGATTTTTATAAGCCTTTCTACTGCCCTTTGCATCCAAAGAAACAAACAATTTGCAAAGAGAGATTTCAAGTAAGTACTAAATGTTCCAGTTAAGGTTCAAGTGTTGAACAGATTTTCTCAGGAATTATTCAACATATGAATATTAAGAGCTTTCAAATCCTAACAAAGGCAGTAATGTGAAAATAGTACTTTAAACAGATGGAAAAAAATTAAAATTATGTTATTAAGACATATCTGACAAAGCTTTGGAATATACATCTGGGTGTTCATGTGTCATACCAACTGCCTATGATAACCAGTGCTTTATCAGTTACATTTAAATTAGAATTCTTGTTAGGATCACTAAAGTAATTAACTGTGTTTATGCAGAAACACCAGTGAACTCTGTTGTAACTTCTATAACACATGCAGGAGTTCTACTTTTAACACCAAGCACCCTCTTCATCCTGCAACAAGCAAGGGTGGATATGAAAACTTTTTAATCTCAAATTTGACACCAAATCCCACCCCAAGCAAACATTAGTGGATGCCAGTGCTTCCCAAGTTCCAGCCTCCACAAGCAGTGGCAGACATAGTGCCTTGCCCTGCTTTTCATTTCAAAAAATGCAAATCAAGGTAATCAAGGCACAGTAATTTTGAAGCTGCAATGGAAGCAAAAAACCAAAAAGCATTTGGGAATGAATACAGTGGTAGTGGGGCATTTCAGTGTGCTGGAAAGCCTACCTCATACCAAGGATCACTAGAGAGAAATTTTCATATCACCACATCCTACCTCTTTTGCTCCATACACATCTATGTTTAACAGAGAAATTTAGCTGAGTGTATCATATAGGGATAGCAAGGCACATTGCTACTCATATTTCCAATATTTCTTTCTTCCCTTTGTATATGCAGGCATATGTCCAAGGAGTAACAGCAAAAAATATGTATTTGCTCCTACAGTAACTCATGCACTCAATTTCTATTACATGGCTTAAGCTCCCCAAAACACTTAAACTTATCCTAAGTACTACAAAGGACGTAATATACCTCTGATGCATTGGAAAGAAAAGACATACAGAATATATTTGAAGAAACTCAGCTGGTGATATTCTGTCCAAACAACCAATATGACTATTTTCTCCTAGGATTTATCTTGCTGGTAAAGAAGCAAATACAATAAAGGAGTAAAGTTATGCATCTGATATACTGAAAAGTGGATGCATTCAACATTCATCACCAATTCTGAAACATTTCAGAATAATATCAGATTATCTTCATGCAAACTTCAGATAGTCCTGAGCACTCTCTACCCTGGCTCTACCCAAAACTTCCCTGCTGTCCATAGTGCTCAATGCATCATTGTCCAACTTCTCCTTTAAAGAGCTGACCATAAAGTGCAGGCAAGCCTCTGGCATAATTTCTTCAGCATGGAACTCACCCCTCACAGAAATCCTAACTAAGCTGTCTTGTGACAATGGCTAAAAAAAAACTTTTCAGAAGTACTTTATGGTTTAGCTGCTTCCCACCCTTCACCCATCTTCTTCCTTTTCTTTTTTAAGAGGTAGCCTGGAGATTTAGATTTCTTTAGGAGCTAGGGTTGTGTAAGTAACAGCAATTTGCATTTCTAGAGTTGAGAAGTTCTATCCATTATTTTAAACTATAAAAGTTTTAATTACAATTTTTCACTTGTTCCTACCCAAGCATACTTTACACATGCTGCTAACAAGTGTAAACAGGGTAAGGAGAGAAACATTAATGGGATAAAATGCCAGTGTATCAGTCTAGCTTTTATAAATAAAGCAGTAGGAAGAAAATCAGCTGTGGCATTTTGGGCATAAGCAAATACTTTTCTTTTAAAGAAGTGTTATTACTAGAAAATTGCAACCAGTATTATGAAAACTGTGAAGATACACACACTAAATTATACAACAACACTTTTTTGCAAAAACCCTTGAGAGTCCTCTTTACTTGCAAGTGTATTTAAACTTGCTAGTTCTAAACATACTTCTGACAAAAGTCATCTTGCCCAGAACTAGAACTGACAAATAAATGAGAAATTTCAATATTAAAGACTAACATGCTCAATTCCCACTTGATTGAAATAGAAATTTGCTGGACAAACATTAACCATTTAAGCTTACTAGGCATCTTCCAAATCTCATGCAGGAAAAATAAGCAAATCATGCTATGTAATAACTTGTAAAAGGTACTCTGTCATCCACTGTACTATTTTCTCCCCTAAAAATAGTACCATGTCCCTAAAAACTAATTCTAATCACCTTGAAATGGAGACAGAAAAAGTTCCAAACCTCATATCAGAATATTAACTGCTCACACAAAGAGAAAGCAGTTTCTATTACGGAAAATTACTGGAGAAGCTGTAGGAGGTAAACATTAAAACCCTCTTTCATACTGTGAGAAACTGGACTACAATATGTTGAGAATTTGAAGAAAGACAACAGTGAGAACTCTGTTCCCTTAAAGTTGGCTCATTTCACTGTTGTCTGATGTTACTACTTTGACACATTTCTCTCAAACCGAGGCAGACAGTTCATCCTGTCACTGCCTCCCTGAGTGGTGGCTGCAGTACCTGCCTCTCTGCCCATTTTGGTGCCAACTTCAAGTTTGTTGAAGGTGGATTCAGTTCCATGATGTAGGTTGCTTATAAAGACATTTAAAACTATTGGCGCTATACTACCAACTTCTTGGGAACTCCACATTACAACCAGTCTGACTTGAAGCCATTACCCCTACTGTTTGAACTGCAGCCACTTTTTGTCCTATCTTGTGTTTCATCTATCTGGTTTGTATCTCACTTTTTCAAGAAAAAAATTTGAGGTAGACTGTGATGAACACCTTGCTAAAATAAAAGGTAGACAACTTCATCCTTTATCCTCGGATTTCTGCTTGCCACTAACTTACTAATTTCTTGCTCATGACATTTTCTGCCACTCTAGCACCAGGCTTGCTTTTGCATTCCTAAGAGAACCTCTGCAAGTCCAAGAAGTATCTATGTATTTCTTTCTGGGAATTGATCTGCCCCCTTTTATTTTTAAACTTGAGTTCTTTCAGTAGCAAATTTAAATAAGACTGTGTAAAAACATTTAAGTGTTTGTTTTTATGTCTATTCCTATTCCCACTTAGGAGAATGGACTACTCTTGTACTGCAGGAAGGCTGTCTCTGAAAACGTCTCAGTACTCTTCCAAGCAGAAAGTTTATTCTCCAAGGAAGCCTCCCACGGGTTCCTTATCAGGAGTTCCTTGATCAAGTTGAGCAATAAGCCAAATTCATTCATTAGATGATAGGGAGGTAGATACCACAAAAAAAAATATTTTACTTGATTTAATAAAATTCAAAGGAAGGAGCAAATATTTGTCCACATTTAAGTCCCAAGTGCTACATCTTCTGATAAATCACTGTGCAATCAAATCCAAATGAGCAAGAAGTCACCTTAAAAAAAGCATGCCAAAGGCCTCCAAGTTTCAAGTGAGTTGCACAAAGTAGTACAGAATAGAAAACATGCACAAAAATATAACTTGATCTGGATGTCCTCTCTTTGTAAGTATTCAACATCAGTCAGATCACTTTAGATCACTAAGAAATGTCAGCACAAAATAATAAATCTAAGCAGTTGAGTGACAGCCAAGCAGTCATACATTACTTTTAGACATAATAGGATATTAATCATTTAAAGCATGTTAACATTAACAAGTTATTTTTTAACAAATTGAACTCAATTAAAAGAGAAACATGGTGGAGTAAAAAAAAAAAAAAAATCATGATTTTCTTATTCTCCCCAAAGGTTCCTTTTGCTAAAATTCAGAAAGAAACCTTTATCTTCTTCAAATGATAAAGCTTTTCAGCAGGACACAATACACAAAAGCAGAACTTCTGTTAAACAGTGCTCTCTTGTGGTTCTGTGCATCAGTGAAAGACTAAATCATTGTATAAAGGTAGTCACAGTCTGAAATTTCTTGTCACCAAGTCTAACCCAAAATTAATCTCTCAGACTTGGATTTCATTTAGTTCTGCATTTAGTTTTTCTAGCATGTCAATAACCTCATATCCAAAGACCACCTTTAGATACTTTGCCTTCAAAGCAAAGCAGGAAATTAAATTTAAAAATATAGATAACAAAAATTTTAACCTTGATCTTTTATTGGAATTCACAATTGACAATATGTGCAATACCAGGATGGCAGTTAATGCATCAATTCTCACAAATTCTATAGGCACAATTTCTGCATGTCATGGTGTATATATATATAGGTTACTCAAATATGTAGCCCATGTCTGGTTGCTTAAACAAAATACTGCCCAATTTTTAAAATAAAAATCTTTAACTTGCTGGGAACAATATTTAGACTGCTCCCCATGTCCATTTTTTTCAACAATATAGTGTAAAGAACAAATTATTCATTATCTCATGTAACTAAAATATTAAAAATTAACAGGATTAATTAACCCAAATTACTAGTTATAATAAAGTGAGACCACCTTCTCATATTTAAATATAGAAAGTATTCATCCAAAATAACAAAAAGTTGCTTACAAGACCAATTTATACAAGAAGTCAGTGTTGCCTTTTCAAAATACAGCAGCTATTTTTGGCTATAAAGTTTAAAAGGAATGCATAATTCAATTTCTATAGCTATTTTCTAGCTAAAATTTTTTAAAGCAATAATTTCATTTTTATTTTTCATTTATTTCAAGCATCATCATATATTAACAACAGGGTTATCAGGGTTATTATGTCTGTACTTTTAAAGAGAAGTGAAGCAAACGTAACTGACCTGTTCATTCCTATCAAAGCTGTTGGATTTCACAATTTCAGGTGCAGCAGGTGTGCCCTGGGCCCGTGCGAGTTCCTGGGGAGCGCTCTGAGAGCTGGGCATGGGGGGCAGGGGAGCTCTGCGCTTCTTGGGCATTTCCGCCGGCAGAGTGCTGGAGTCGTACTGCTTGCTGACAGTGTTGGACCTCGTGATGAATGCTGGCCTTGGCTTGCTCATCAGTGGAGTTGCTGGGGCACTGGCAGCCTTGAGGTGTGAGAAATAAAAAGAAACCCAAGTTGCATATATTTTCTGGAAAATAATCAACAGTATTGATTGCTCAATCTGAATATGTTTCTAGAAGTTTTCCTTATGCAAAGTTACACCCTACTTGTTCTCTTTTCTTCTTGTTTCGTTGAAAAAAGCTGAAAAATCCTTTGTTTTCTTTCTCCTTCAGAACATCTATGTTTTCAGATTGGTAGGACCCTAAAATAGAAAACAATAGTTTTAGACATTATTTCATGCAGAGATTATTTCTGCTACATTCTTACTATTTCATCATGTCATAAACATCCTGCAATGATACACCAAACACATCATAAATCACCTATATTAATAATTTTTCTAGATGTGGCAAAATGAACAGTTTGCCTAGCATTCATATTCTTCCTCTCCTTCTCAGAACTCAGGGCAGATGAGTTTCAGCTGCTCTTAATACTGGCACATGATCCAGCCCACCCCACTTGTCATATGCTATGGTTCGTACACAAAGGTAGTAAAAGGGGAAAAGCACATCAGACTTTTCAGCTCTCCATTCCTACTGGCTTAAATTTATGGCAAAGTGGCAAAGTGTGATGTGGGACAAACCAGGCCCCGGCCTGCACATGGTGTAACTATGGAGAAAGATCACCCAAACACTCATTCAGTGTTTGAGTTGCAGTTACTATAATTGCGTGGCAGTTATAGTAACAACAGTGAAATCTATTCTGGTTATCTTGCAAAATTTATCCTCCTTAAATTGATTTATTCACACAAAGGATTTGTAAATCTCATGAATGACTTTTTTTAATTTTACTAGAATGAACTTTCTGAAAGAAATCTCATTGAATGCACATGTAATGAGCAACAGAAATCAGCAAGTCTGGTAAAAGTATCAACATAAACACGACCCTAAATTGAATAAATTGATCTAGGGTAAAAACTATACAAAAATACTTTCTATATAGCTGTGTATATCCAATTCTGCACTATCATTTGCAATATGCATTTAAGATAGGACAGAGATATTACTCATGTCACAGTTAAGCAGATGTAATAGGAGCAGGTGCTAATATCCCATAAGTGCTAAGTTTCACTGCCTATTTCAATAAATCATACCTTGAAAAGATGGTAAATTTAAATCAACTGGTGATGTGGCTGCAGAAAGACAAAAAGAAAGACAGAAAATGTGAATCTGAATCAAGGCTGTAGTAACAAGATACAAACACAGAAAGCCAAGCTGGATCTTCAACATTGGTGAAAAATTAACTGGGTACTTTGCAGAAGTAAAAGGATGTTCATCTTTACTGGCTAATATTTAAATCATTCTAGAACTTCAGCCTGAAGACATGCAATACAGACTGCAACTGTGTACATAAGCAGGGAGGCTTCACTTATATTTCTGAAGCAAAGAGAAAAATCAGTATATAGAATAGTTTGCTCTGATTTGGATGGTTAGGCAGTCCAAACTTGGAAAACAAAGAGGAATATAAAATTAAAATATAATAGTAATAAAATTTCAACTTAAATTCTATTAAGTAAAATATACACCTCACCATTTACTCCCATGAAAATAATGGAAAATTCAGAGCTTTGAACCGGCCTGCAAAATTGAAATGCTGAACTACTTCATATTAAGAGAACTGAAGAACATCTAGATTTCCTATCAGGGCACTGCTGTGTGGAAAGCAACTATGCCCTCGTATGCCCACCTAAGGATTTTTGGCTCCTGCTTCAAGTAAAACACACATCATATCATGCAAAAAGCAGCTTTTCCAGTCTGTAGATGAAAGCAGTAAATAACCAGACAAAAAACAAATCATGCACTTGGGAGCACACACAGTCAAAGTAACACATTTTGGCAAATAAAAATATGTTGGTTTCCAGTGTGGAAGAGAAAGATATTTAATTTTTGTTTTCTCTATGGAAAAATGAAATACTGTCCAAATTTGTCATTCTGACCTTTAGCAAGTAAACTGAGAAAACTCCTGAAACTGTAACCACCAAACAGTAAACTACCATATTTAGGTAGAAAGAGGGGCAAAGACAAACAAAACCCCAACAAGCCCCACAAGTTTTAAGCAGAAATAAAATCAAGCAAATAAAACAGTGGTCAATACCAGAAGTGAGTCAATCAATATTATTGCTTTCCACATTGAGGTAAAATTTCCTGTGAGAAATGTCTGAAATGGAACAAACCACACTGCACAAAATTTTTAATTACAGTATAGTAAACCTGTCACCTGTTCAGATGAAGTTAAATTCTGGCCTAGGAATATCCGAATATTGGAAAGTTAGTACATTGTTTCCCTGCTGGACCACAATTGAAAAGACAGTTATTATTCCTTCACAATCTATAAAATTAGCAAGCAGCACTTAGAAATAGACATAAAGACCATCTGAATACTCTAATGCTTTCAAGATTTTTAATTATTTAAAAGAAAATGAACTTTCTCTAACATTTGTTCTTTTCAGGTCATCATGATGTCGTGTAGGAGCTAAGGGAAGAAGGATGTTGTTGGGAGTTTTTGGGGAAGGTGTGAGGAAAGGAAAAGAAGACTTTACATTTAAGTGAGGATTTGTACTCAGCTAACTCTGCTGGTAGTGAACACTTGGTTAGAAAATAAAACTTTTATACAGAACTTCTGAAAACAAAAGTCCAGGTACACATGAGTCAGTTTCAATTTAGTGGAAAACCACTGAAATATATACTAAATTTCTAGAAAATATTTTCATAAGTAAAAAACCCAACAACATGTATACAATTATTAAGTAATTATCTTTTATATAACAGCAATTTACAAAAGTTATCTTACCTTGACTGACATCCATGGCATACAGTTCTCTTAGTCCAAGGTCATTAAGAGATTTTGTCATATCAAGGGGTTCTTGAGACTGGTAACTCCTCAGTAGTAGAGTATGTGAAGGATCAAACTCACATTTGCTGCAGATAATTGATATGAGTTCTTGAAGTGGTGAATGTGGACTAACTCTTACTACTGTTTTCTGTGTCTTCTTGTAGTTTATCACTACCCTTACTGTTTGCTAAAGAGAAGAAAAATCCAATAAATACCAGCACCAAATCTGAAAGAAATGGCACTTTTACAACAGCCTCACAATAATCACCAGAATTCCACTGACAGCCAACTTGACCAGTGCTGCGGGTTCAGAAACCTTACATAAGAAACTAAAAGCTATTTTTCTATTCCCTTCCATGCAAGAACAGGACACATTTAGCAGTTTTCTCCCCTAGCAGCAGGGTATGTGCCTGGAGGGTTACACTGGGCAGCTGCAGAATCAGGCGATGCACCACAGGCGAGTGCCCGTGAACAAGGGTGTAGGAGGAAAGCAGAAGGGCAGCAGAAGAGCCCTCCTGGCCCTCTGTAAGTGCTTTAGATAAATTAAAAGTCAGTATCCTTCTACACAACAACAAAGGTGGAAGGAAAATATTTTAGGCAACACACAGAAATTGTGTTAAGTACTTCTTAAATCTCCTGCCCTCTTCAGGGTATATTAAAAAAAAGCCAAGAGAGAATAATATGTATTGAAGGAAATGAACATACAATCAGAAGGGTACATATATCACAGCATGACAGATGGTATAAGATGTTGATTTTCAGTTTGTTCAAGGACATCCTCAGCCACACTTCATATGCAGAATTTTTCAAGAGGCCAATGAAGCATGGGATTTCAAATAATATTGCATAATTTCCTTCTTTCAGCAGCAAAGAAATTTGCTGCAACAAATTGAGATGTATTCTACCTAAGAGAAGCTTATCAAAAACAGACTAAAGCATTTCACAGAGCTTCAAGGTGAGAGGATGAAAAATGGGAAACACTGAAACAAAAGGATGAGCTACCAGCTCAATTCTTGAATACAGCAGTAATTCTAATTTCTCAATATGCTTAATTTTAGTTCTCACCTCTGGTATAACTGGAGCACGTTTCCTCTTGTCCATTTGTTTTGCCTTTACAATCACCTTGTCTACTTCAAGCATTCCCACTGGTGTGTTGGGTTTGAATTTAATCTGGGTATTTTCTGCTGATACCAACTCTATGGTATAACTTGATGGATTTAAATGATACTGTGCACAGAGAAAGATCAGCAAGTCCATCATGGGCTTCCTGTAAAAGACAAATGGAACTGTCACAACAGATGACAATTAAGCAGGCTATAACAAGATGTGCTGCTTAAACAAACATGTAATTCAAGTCATCCTTTCCCTTCCAAGACGAAATAATTACTGCTAGACACCAACTTTAAATATCTTCAACTTTAAAAAACACAATTAAAAAAAAAAGCCAACCCCCAGAAAAGCCACTAAAAAGAAAATGAAAACCAGTTTGCACAAAAGTATGCCAAGTACTTGAACAGAGTGGGAATGTCTTGTTGTGTGAAGCTTTTCCTGAGGTCAACTGGAACATGTGGATTAGTTACCTCATTTGACATTTAGTGGGAACTTCTAACAGTGCTGATAAATAGTTTGTTATTCATTAAGAACAGTTCTTTTGCAAAGCGTGGCATTTTTATATCCATTTTGAGTTACAAGGGACTTTATTTTCAGAAACTCTGTGCATTAGCCACTTGGAAGATGCAGGAGAAATGACGTTTGAGAAAGTCACATTTTAAGCAGGTTGTGCATTAGGGATTCCAGAATTATCTAGGTGCTTAATACCAACAGCAATAACTAAGCCAAATAACAATATAGTAGGTAAATGCCATTTATTCAGAAGATCTGTGTGATGTAAGATGTCCTTCCCACAAAGGAGAATGGCCAACAGAATTTGTCAGATGTAGTCAGTACCTGTATGTCCTTGTTCCCTCAGTGCTTAATGAAGAACATGCAGAACAGGGTATTAAGATGGGCTGAGTATTTCCAGCTGCTGCTGAAATACATTTAATAAAGTTGTACTATAAACAGAAATGTTATAGATGTTTAAATAGACCAAAAGTAAGGAGAATGTCCTAACTTTGCATGTTATAGAACTGAATTAGGTTATAGCACTATCAGATCATTCCTCAATATTTTTTTTTTTTTATTTGGGTAAGGACAATTTCATTGCGACACCCTCTGCATCTTTCAGTTACAACTATGAACAAGGAAATCCATCACCTGCTCTGTCTCACAAGGATATTATGAAAATAAAAGTCTGAAGCAATCAAATGGTATGTTGAAAAAATGCTGAATGTCTCTGAGAAAATTAATAAAGGGTTAGGCTGGTATGGCTTTATCAGAAATCTTAAATTCTAGATGTAATCTCATAACAGAGGCAAGTATTCTGGTAGCACAGCCAAATGTGGAAATAGCTTCTACAAAGAACCATCAGATGAAGTAGAATTCTAGATAACAAAGATCATGAATATATTTATTAAACAGTAAGTTAAAGCAGACTTTTCATATGATACAGTTCTGTAAAAATAATTAAGAATGATTCAGTGTTAGAAGTTACTGTGAACACTGATTTTTTCACCTTTGATTTACCCCAGAATATCATTCCCACTTCCCTTCACCTTAAAGGACAAATGTCCCATAAGCAAACTGTCTTCCAATTTCTAACAGCAGGGCTGGACTCTCTGGTGCATATGTTGCACTTCCAGAAGATAACTGTTTGAAAGCTGACAGATATTTCCTTTCTAGAGGAAAACTTCTACCTGCTTAAGTGGCAGGAGAGCACTTGCCTCAGGAGACAAAGGCAGGAGGAACAATAAAATAAAAAACCCATACTCCAATGTGTGAAAAAGCAGTTATCAGATGGTCTGAAGAGGTATAGGAGAAAGCAATATACTCCCATGCTTTCATCTAGATGATATATAACAGCCTGAGAAATACCATGCAAAATGAAGAATAATAACTGCTTCTCCCTTTTCACATTGCTAAACCAGAAAGTTTATTTCAATGCATCTCCTGTATATAGCACAACCTGCTTCAGTTACAAGACAGAAGGAGGGAATACTTTATTTCTTGTACTTCTAATCCCTAATAAAACAAGTACATGCATCTCACAGTAAGAAGAAAAGGGCTGCAAATGCAAATCTCATCATTCCCCCATCTTGCTGGGGGCAGAGCAGGGCATGGCCAGGGAGGAGGGAGCCAGAGGAGGCTGCAGACACTGCTTCTGTAGTGACCTTTCTGCTTGCCAGCGTATCCAATAAGTTACCTGTTACCTTTTTGCTGGTGAATTTTTGTACACTGACTGGCTTTAAAAGCTGCAGTTCAGTTACTGGAGAGGAGTAAGAATATCAAAGACCACCAGAGCAAGAACTGACAAGCAAGGACCCCAGAAAGCCATCCTACAGAAACGCACCACAGGGGCACACCCTCAGGTTAACCAGAGTCACAGTAAGTGATCGGTAAGTGAGAATGATAAGTGAGAAACAGCTGCTAACAACAGATACATGCAAATTAGTACAGGAGAACAGTGATTCAGTGCAAAATTGCTCTCCAAAGGTACTTCCAGAGACAACCTGCTTGACTGGAGGATGATGGACTTTCAAGTCCCCCCCACTCCACTGGAGGCAAGATATCTTCACCAGCAGCTTTAGAAAGATATTCCTTCAGCAATAAAAAAAAAGCCAACAAGCTTTTCTTGTAACCATGTCCTCCAAAACTTGTAAAACTCTTTTTCCCTAAAGCCTTCAAGGATTAAAGGTGGAAGAATGCATATATCACAGTACATTTAACAGCTTCCATAATTAATGTTTAGCAAAGCACCAAGAAGAGGCCATCAGCTACCTCAGAGTACACAGTCTGCTTGTCCTCCTTTATCTAACTCAGTAAAATATTTATTTGCAACTTAAATTCATCAAATTACTCTAGGTTTTCTGGAAATCTCAAAGCATAAATGTATTTACATATTCCAACTTCTACATAATCAGGATTTTTATTTCACTAACACCTTGCTTTGGGCTACACAGCTCTTGCTACCCACTATGCCAAAGCAGGGAACAAACCAACCCACCTAATCTGATAAAGAAAAGTTTCTTCTGGTGGACCACGGAATTTGAGCACACAGCTGTTAAAACTCACCATTTTGCTTTTTCTACTATGATATTTAAAAGGTGTTCTCTCCTCAAGACCTTCAGAGCTGCTCACCTCCAATTATGAATGACAAAAGAAGCAAAGTAACAATTATTCTGTTTATATCATTTCTAGAGGGGTTATGCCTATTTGATCATGATAAATAACTCCAAAGCCAGAGCAAAGCTAGAACAAGAGATAGTTTGAAATATACTTCACGGTGGACTGCAGGTCCTGCACATCTCCCTCATTCTGAGATGAGCCTAGCAGTGCTAGTACTGGTTCTTATTTGCAAGATAGCAACTTATGAAATCAATCACATAGAGTATCTTGATTGAAAAATCCTGTAACTGTGGGACAATAAAACTGATTGGGAAATGAGTGCAATTCCTGATAAGCCTGTAAGGCCTGTCTTGAATACTGAGTAATTATACACAAGGCAATCTGACCAGGTGAAAATAGGTGCAACATTCCTTTCTAGCACTTTGTTCTGAGCAAAGCATGAGAGGACCCATGGTACACATCACTCACCACTGGACAAAAGCAGCAAAAAGAACAAGCTCCTGACAGTGTACACATGGAGTCTCATGTCTAAGAAGGTTTAAAAACAGAGGAAGGCATCATATTTACAGACTGCAATATTCCTTGCTATAAATGTGCTGAAAAAAACAGTATAAAGCATCAAGTACTCACATTATTTCAGAAAATTTCTTCTGAGAAATAAAATCTCACATTTAAGTTATCCTTAAAATCACAGAGTCAGGGGGAGGTGTAAAAAGACCCACTACAGCTCTGGCTGAACAAGCTGATATTTGATGTCTAAGCAACAACCTCATGAACTCCAGCAAACGACAGTGTGCAAACAGACTCAAGCCAGATTTCATCCCTCATTAAGAAGAAGGTATAAGCACACATTTACAGTACCTGGTTTGAATGAAGAAATAAGTCAGCCTGCTTGGTTTCTGTAGGACAGGCATGGGCTATACACTAACACAAGGACATTATACAAATAGGTTGTCTTATTTCAGCTTAGGATAGCAACAAACTGCCATCTAAATTGCTGTGATACATACACAGCCTTGCACAGGACTCTTCTTAGCAGAGCAACATTTTAGGTCCCAGGATTTATGATTTCAGCTCACCAGTAAATGTGCAGGTCTTTCTGAACAGAAGGTGACCTAAGAGTTACATGCACAATCTATCCTACCAATTAACAGTCTGAAATATGCATTTTAAACTAAAACCAGCTTAAAGAAAACATTATTGTAAAAAGAAATCCAAAGCTGTAGCTATAAATTCTTTTTGAAGCATTACAGATTTTTTCTGGAGTGATTACATGTTTTTTGATGACTGCTAGTAGTCTACAGGTAGCAGAGCAAGTGCTGAACACATACCCAAATAGGATGAACAATCATGCATTTTACCAAATGATTATAACTTGGATGAATCTTGGAGTAAACTTGAGCAAAAAATAATGTTAAACCCAAATATCATTCTGTGTAACATACCTCCCATTCACTGTAGTGTACTTGATCACATCTCCCGGCAGGACCACTGATAATTCAATATCTTTATCGATTACATTCTCTTTCTGTTCCATGATGAGGGTGGTTGGCTCTGTGTTATCAAATGGAGAAATAGCAATGGATTTTGTTTCAGATGGAGGAGGTGGTGCCTTAGATTTTCTTCTGAAAAACAGATAAAAGTTAAAAATCAAGTATGCATTTATACATATGATTTCAAACTGACAAACTAACAAGTCTCAAAACAGTAACAAACAATATTTCATTATTTTCTAAAGTAATATGTGCAATGAAGGGATAAGATATCTTGAATATACTATCAGTGGTGACAGAAGACAAAACAGGCTAAGGTATCCCTCACAAAAAAAAAAAGCACCCAATAAACATCAAGCCAAAAAGAATTCTTTAATGTACCATGAAAGAATAAATTATTTGGCTGCTTTTTCCTCCCTTGGGTTATGCAAAGACCCTATTTGTACATTCTCCAAAGAGATTTACTGGATTAGTATAAACAGAAATATTGCACTATGCAGTATGAAGCAATTGTACTACCAGTGTGCTTAATACAGGATAGATACTGGAGCAAATAGTGACAGTATTCCTCCCCAAATGTTTATTTTGGTTATTAAAATTATTCAACGAAATCCTACCAGTTCTACAGTATTTAAGTAATAAAATAACAGTATAACCAATTCTACTGTGTTTTAATATTTCCTGACATTTCACTCACAATATGCTTTCACATAATCCCCTCACCTATGGTGATTTATTTTAATTTTCTCTATACCCTTTCCCATGTCAATGACCAGACAGTTTAGATTTGAATACAAGGACTGATCACTAAATAAGCTGTACTTATTTCACTAAAAAAAGTTCTAAAACAGCATAAAATTCTCTATATCTCTTAACATAGGTATGTTACAGCAAATTCTGAATGCAGGACTCTCATGTCCTAAAACATCTAGTCCAATATTTCCCTTTATTTAAATAACTCTCCACAATTAACCAATATATTCAGAAGGAAAAGATACAATTAATTAAGAATTTAACCATTAGAAACAAGACCAAGACATAGTCAAGACACATTACCTCATGACAAATTTTGAATTTCTTATAAACGTTCTTGAATGGAGCCACATTACCAGGAAGTTAAAATACATTTCAACAAAATACACAAAGGCTCCAAAAATATGCTTATCATTTAGATGGAGCTGTACCAAAGTTTGTTTACTTTAAACCTAAGGAAATAAATTAACCCCTACAATTGTTCTACAGAATTAAAACAAAAAGAACCTAGCATACAACTAGAAACACATGCCTTTCTTGAGAAAACAAAGTTTAAAGTCACTCACAATGAAGAGCAAACAAGGTCCAGAGCAGCATTGCAAAAAACAACTGTAACAAGGCTTCACATGACTGATCTGTTGCTGAAAGTGCTTAGAGTTTTGAACTTCAGAACTCTGTGCTGAATAATTAACTATTCACAGCCCCTCAGAGCTAATCGGGAGTACTCACAGCCTCCAAAACCATTGAATGGGGATCCACATTCAAAATGTGTATCTCCTCTCTCAATGATTTAAATTAGTTTGGTGTGCTCTCTATGCAATTCATGATGTACAACATGAGCTGAAAATTTGACTTTGGTCTCTACAGCAGCTTGTCTGGGTTGTTTCATGATTACACAAACATTGCAAAATGTATAAAGCAAACTCCTTTGCATTCCTCCTCAGTTTCTTTGGGGTTTTTTTTGCAAGATTTTTAGCTTTCATGTAACTGCCAAATATAAATTTTTAGCAAGAGCAGAGCACCAATACAACTATTAGAAATAAATAAAATCCCACAAACATAAAAACTTACCCCATGACATTAATACCAAAAATCCCAACGTGATCTAGTACTGCTTGTCCTCCCTTCTTTACTGTTTCTTACATCTTTAACTTCAAATAACTGTTAAAAGTTATTTATCACAGAGTTTACTCTTTGAAGAAGTGTCACAGAAAGCTTTCTTTTCAGATGCTAGGGGACTCAATTTTCTATTAAGTAGACAAATGCAATTTTATCACTGGAACTCTCTTAGCACCAGAGTACTTAATGACACATAGCAATAAATGTGGTTTATTCATACAGTGTCCAACTAAAACTGACCAAATACTCTTCTCAAAACGTGTGCAACAGTTGAAGTTCCATGTATTTATAAAGAACACACACACACACAGGCAGTCTAACAACACCGCTGAAGCCTCGCGTGCCCCACTGGAGAGCCATGTACTCCTCCCATTTCTAGGAAATCTGAATGTGCTTTATAGTTACTTATGCTTACCTCTCCCACCCCACACAAAGGAGGAAAAATCCCAAGTGTACTTTCTCAGAAGTCAGGCCAAGTTTTTGGCAACCTCTTATTAAACAACAGGGATCCCAATGCTTTCATTTTCTCTTCCCAGATGCCATGCTTTTGTTTCTTCAGTTCTCACCATTTCTCTCATCTCTCCTTCTCAGCCCAAAGTATCTGCAATTGGTCTCATTGCTTTTTCATTATTTCAGCTTGTTTTTCTACCTTATCAGGGGAGCAGCTGCCTGACTGTCAGGCTGGGCTGCACTTCCAGCCCTAGAACTGGTGCTGGACAGCAAGAACAATTCAGGTAACCATGATTAAATATGCAGGTGATGGTGGAAATACACTTGTAGAGGTAGGTTTTACAGACAAACCCTCCTCTCCTGACTCTGCAATTCAAGAAGCCAATGAAAGTCATTTTCTCACCAAGGCATCTTCCACACATCATTTTATCCCAACACCAAAACTAACTCCAAGTCTATACCACCAATTCAAATACTTCACCACTGCAAGTCTTCAAGATCAAACACTACCTGCTAGGAAAAGTTTAGAGACAACTGCAGTGTTTCTATCTGATCTGCTCCTCATAGTCCAGCACATGATTGAAGTTGTCGAGGCAAGTCACTCCTATATATATTTCAGGCATAAGTATAGATGAAAAATACTTCTTCAAAAATAAATTCTAGTCATCTTCACTAAATTATTACCACACACACACACACATTTCTATACAAAATTTGGGGTGCCACTAAGTGCTTCAAAAAGTTTTTATTTTAAGTTAGACGTATGGTAGTACTCTAATATTTTCCCTTAACATTCAGCAGCCCAAATATTTGCTGTGCCAGCCCCAGAGCATCTATATAACATGACTACCAGCCTTGATACTGGGCTTTCATCTCAACATCAATATCACTGTTTGAGATACAATCTTTCTCTTTATTTCTACTACAAAAGCACCAGTTAGATGTTAAGATCAAAGTATGGATCAATGAGAGTCAAACAATGTCCATTCTTAGGTCATCCCTTCAAGCCAGGCTTATGATACATGTAGGATGATACAAAGGAAAAATATTTGCTGTATCTGCTCCAGAGAGAAATATGATCTTTCAGATTCTCAACTCATCCATTTAGTTATTTCTGGAAGAACATGAGGTCATATTGTACAAATATTGAGTCTAGCAGGTGGCTCAATAGGTACCAAAAAAACCCCCAAGTTCAGAAACAAACTTTAATTTCAATATCCAAGCAGCAGAACAAACATTAACAGTTTGTAAATCTTTTGTGGTAACAGGTTATTTTACAGGGCATATCTCTATACTAATTCCCTCGATTGAAAGGATACAGGTATTATAAATAATACTGGTATTTTAAAAATAATAGAGAAAAATAATACAGCATAAAATAAGGCACTGGGTATATAGCTCTGCCAACACAATAATTCATCAGCATACTGACATGGCAGTGGTAATGCTATGGGTGATGATAATACTAATATTACTAATTAAGTGATCTTTGAACATTACCCTCTACAGATTCACTCAGTGAGGTTCTAGCAAACATCTAACAAAACATCTGCAGATGCTCTCTTACTCATACCTTTATTCTGATATAAAGAAAGCAAAAAAAGTGAAATGCATTTTTACTCTCTTTCAATAAATAAAGTGGACTGAGAAGAGGAGGCATCCCTGGAATCAGGATGTTTTCAAAGATGTGAAAGAAAGTTTCCCAAGTCAATGGGATGTGTGGATTTACCCCCTAGCTAGCCTCATTGCTCTGAAGATTTTTTTTTTCAGTCTTATCCTAGAGAGACATAAATCACAGGACTGGGATGGTAACCATGACAGTAAGGTGAAAGCTTAATGGAATCTCTGGATGTCTGGTTCACACTAAAAGCAAGAAAGCAGCAAATGAATCCTTCAGTTCCCTCCAGACAATTTGGAACAGACACTTGCCCCCTCTGATTATCTGTCCCCATGGCAGTGACAGTCTTGAAAACAGAAGTGACTGTATTTGAGCCATAATTCATTAAATGTTTTCTACCATTACAAGGAAAAAGAGGCAATTCTGAGACAACACAAATTGTATTATGGGCATGTTGTTAATTGTGCCCCTTTTAGCATTAAAGGGGCACTAACTCTGGTATAAACATATAATTTAATTAATTAAACAAGAAATTTAAACTTTTCTAGAAAAAAATATTAATTCATTGCCCTTCAAAGCTGAATCACAACTAATATTACAATGATCTATTCAAGCTCATTTAAAACTTATGAAAGACCCAACTCCTGAGAACAGAAAGCTGCTGACAGTGTTGTCTTGTACCATCCAACAAAACACAGTCAGCTCCCCTCTAGGCATAAGAATCACTTTGGTCTTAGGAAGAGAGCCAAAAGCTCAGAATCCTAGCAGGCAAGAGAGGATAAAAGAAAAAAAAAAAAGAAAAAATACCTTCTCCTCTAAATTAGCATAAAGTTTATTATTATTATTGAGGGAATATAGAAATGTGTTCTGATCCAAAAGTTTTGTTACAACACATTCTGTTGTGCCAAGAGAAGGACTTCTTTTACTCCCGGGTAAAAAATGAAGTGGAAAATTAGTTCCAATGACATTACTTCTAAAGAGGTTGAGAACTTAAGACTCCTGAAGTAAATAGGGCAACACAAAATACAAGTACAAACCTGGCATTTCCATGTGTTACACACCTCCACAGAAAGCAGATACTTATATCTATTTTTGCAACCTTTTCTCATAGTAAAAAATGCAAAAAAGTAACCTAGATTTGCTGCCAAAAGAAAGAACAAAAAATCTGAATGGCATTCAAAACTATTAAAACCTTGTATGGCTCAGTTAGCCTTTATTATATTTACAGTTATGAAAACAGACTGACTGAAAAGAAGGAGAGCAAGAAAGAGAAAACAGTAAATCTGTAACAGTAATTGAATAATATATAACTGGCTGAATAAACAGGAAAAGAAAACAAAGAGCAGCTTGATCTGAAAGGGGGAGCTTAACCTTTGATACACTAATAAATCTAACAAATACTTAAAACTCAAGAAAATGTATGCTACCTCCACTAAAAATAAACCCTCAAATCTTTATCAAGAACTGCTAAAAAGGTTGCTCAAACAGCTGTTTTTCTTCCATGACTAGTAAGAAAGTTCAATTAAGGGCTTTCAAACGAAACAAAACCTGAATCTGTCCTTCTGGTCGTTACCCCCAGTCATGAAAGCAGGTAAAATGCCACTGTCTTTTCAAAGCCTGCAGATGAAGCACCTAGCTCTGCTTGTGGCTTTTCCAGCTGCTTTTCTGAACATCAATAGAAGCAAGAATTGTCAATTATCTGAGCTTTGCTGCTGTTGCTTTTTTCTCCTGTTCAAAATAATGTTTTTGAAGTAACACCGGAGGCAGGGACTGGATAGATTTAGAGGCTGGGAAAGGTAAGGAACAGAAAAGCAGAGCTGCTCAGTTTCACAGCAGCCAGGAAAGAGGCTAATACAGACCCTTCCTTTTTCACTCACAGACATACATGCCTCAGATACAGGTATGTGGGTGTAGATGAGGTGGGTACCAGATGAAGTGCTGCAGGACAGCAGCTAAGAAGCTCTACACTAACAGGGAAGACAAAACCCAACCCCTCTCCTTTTACCTGCTGTAGAAGGCTGGGTTCAACTACAACAGTAGCACTTCACAGCTGAAAACTCAGATACAGGAAGAATAATTGAGAAAGCATAGCAATGCAACTTTAGAAAGCACTGCAATTTATTTTCATTTTTCCTGCAAATGCTTTGAATAGACCAAGCTTTCTCCCTTTTAGAAAGTTCTTTATTCACCAAAAACTTTCTCTTAGCAGTTATATCCTTTATCCACCTGGAGTTTGGTAACACTTAAAATCTTTTGTACATTCACATAACCCAAAATTAGGAGAATTTATTAAACTGAAGAACAGAGATGATGTTAAATATTGGAAGAGAATGGGACACAGGAAAAGTTTCCTATCCTGAGCAAGATGAATAGAAATATCTCTGTGTGTATGCACTTATACACAGATGCTATGAGACACATGGTGAACATATAGAGAGTTCCTACACTGACAACCAGGTCTGTCAGCAAATAAGGCACCCTTGCTCATTACAGAAAAGAAGGAGAAAAAATAGTTAAGTTTTGGCTGAGAAATTGTACTAAACCAAGCATTTTCTTCACTAGATTTCAAGAGAAGCATCTTGGCAGTGAGTATCCAGAAAATTTGATATTAATATATGAAGACTATAGCTACAGTTCCCCAAACAGAAACTGAGCCTCTTGGGCCAACATCGCTTGCAAAACTAAGAAATGCTTTGAGCACCCACCTGCCACCAGATTTTCCTGCTCATCCTTTACAGCTGCCTCCTCAACATTCACTCTCCTGCCTGCATCTTCCTCAGAAAGCAAAGTGGAAAAACCCTTTACCTTCAGGAACAGGGTCACATTTACTACATTTACTACTTCCCCAAATGCCAGTGCTGCTGCTGGAGCCCCAACCTCATCTCAGGCACTCTGTGAGGGGCAATGGGTGGTACAAAGCAGAGCCACAAGTCCCATCCCAGCTCCCTGCACAGCATAAACCCGACCAGCAGTTTTCACAGCCACCTCTGCAGCCATTGACAGCAGGAGCTCCCTCCCCTTTGTCCTATTTTAACTTTACCTCCCTCATTGGTTGGCAGCTCAGGGCCCCAAATGAATGCTCCTATTTTGTCTCCAAACTCATCCCCATCTACACACAAGAGCTGTCATTATCCCCTTTCTCTGCTTATATCTGCACACTCAAAATCCTCTGCATCCACTCCTCACTGGATTCTTGCAACAGGCAAGAGGCAAGGAAGAAAGAAGGTATTTCTTTGAAGAAGATATTTCTTTGAAGAAACCTGGCTCCCTGCATGATGCCACCACCAAAGCTATTTTGGATAACCACTTCATTAGAAAGCCTCCACACTTTCTGTAAAAATGTACAGGCCTTCAGCATTAAATATAAATGAGGAAAAAATTCTTATTTATATAATAATGATTATAATCATCATCAGTGTGCTCTGGGGAATGTTAAGAAACTTTCCTAATGAATGCTTTGCTCTAACTACTATAATTCACTTCTATATTCACCCCTGCATCCTTTCCAACTTTCTCTACCACAGCCAGTGTACAGCCAATATACTTCACTGCTGAGTTTTTAACATGCTAACAGATGACACAGTGCCAGCAGCATACTGACTCCTACAAGAAGTTCAACTGAGCACTGCTTCTTAAATTCTTTCTTTGTTGCTGTAAGCAAAGTCCATCTTGGCATTGTGCAGCTATTTAGGAATTTAGTCAATTTAGGTACTACAAAATATTTTAATGCTTTCCATGACAAATAAAATCAGTATACAACTTACAAGGAACACACAGAATACACAGCAAGGACTTTACCATAATAAACACTAAAAGAATCAACTCTTACAAGGTATTACAAGCAACTAAATTTTAGATCAAAATCTCAAAATCTGATGCAAATCAAAGAAATCAGAAAAGCCTTACAGTCTGCATGAAATAACAGCATTTCTCACTTAAAATAATTTCAAAAACCTCACTTGAGTTTCTAAGCACCAAATATCATTTTAAAATAAAATAGGCAACAGCTTATGTACCCAGAAATTTACCACTAAAATTTCAGCAGTCTGTCCACATGAATAAAAACATCTTTACACACCCTCATCTCTTAGCCAGAGACGGGATTTTAAAAACCTTTTGTAGAATTATTATGTACTTTGTCTGAAAAATTACAACAGACATTAATTCTTCTTCCTTTGTACAGGCCTATATTTAAGTTCTGGCAATTTATGTACTGCCCTACATCTGAATTCCGTGTACTGAAGATTTATAACTATTGGTAAATATTTTTGCCTCACAGCAGGTGTTAGGACAACACAACACAAATATTACTTCGAAGCCATTCTGCTCAGCTAAAATTGATTACACTACTTTTCTGCTTACCTCCAAGATAGCATAGGTGGTTCTTCCCCATTAATATCAGGTGAGTTTCCTTCAATAGCATATGGAGGTAGAAGGGAGGGTGTGTGTGTGTGCATGGCAAGCTCACTGTTGCTCCCTTCCGCTGCTGCTGACATCAGTAAGCCTACCTATTTATAATCCCACCACCTGACCAAACAGCCTTCAGAGTACATCTAGAGATTTGTACAGCCCGTAATCCCAACATATCTACTTCAGCCAATTCAAAAGAGAGTATTAAGTAGCTTTGTTATGTCTTCTGTGGCTTTATACCATAAAAAGAATCCAATCCTTTTTTCCGCACCCCTTTTATTTGCACAAAATAAGTTTAATGGGAATTTTTAGAATTAGGACTAGTCCTTCCATCCATGCTTTTCAGCCTTCCCCATTTCTCTGCCTGTGAGATATCCAACTGAACACCTCAGGTAAGCATATTCTAGGGATTAATGGAATATTTAGACAACAGAGACAAATACCCATTTACATCCAGGTAATTTCATCCATCAGTACTACCTACAAAATAATTGAAATTTAAGATTTTCATAAATCAATTTCACAAGCCAAGTACAATATTTATGCTATCACAAAACCAAAAACAACTCAGAAGTGTTTAAAGTAGGATAATTTACAGAAGCTTGACCTCATTGTCAATTAAAACCAGAAGCTGCTTAAAAGCAGCTTAAAAGCAATTCTTGATTCAGTTACCTCTTCCCAAAGTCAGCCCTAATGTATTCAGCCATGGGAGGGCTGCTTGCAGCTGAGTCTGCCCAGGGACTGGAAAGGAATGCAGTCAACAAACACTTAGGGCAAGTGCTGTCATCACTGGCAACATCCTGCAGGTTTCTGTCATTGGTAAATGTTGCTTCCAGATCTGTATCAGGTCACAGTGTGTTTCGAAGTGGCTTAAGTAGTGCTTCAGTGAGAGGAAAACATCTGTGTGAATGCCTGTGTGCTGAGTAAACAACATTATTGACAGTTCCTTACCTAACCTTTCCTGCCTGAGAAGTCCTATCACCAGCATCCATCCCACATTAATGCCAGACAAAACAGAAATGTAAGTCAGCTTTGCCTAAATGTGGGTAAGGTTGAAGGAAATAATTAGATGAATCAGTTGTGCTCCAAGTCAAATGCACTCTGCAACCAAACTTCAATAGTTAACAATAAAAGAATAAAAATCCTTTCACTTGATTGATAAGCTGGAGAGGGCAATAATGCAGATGCAGCCTGACTTGCAAGAAAGCTTTGGTGCATACAGGGTATCAGTGTGGGCTAAAACACCAACATATTGCCTGTGGCTGCTATGTCCCACACAGGACACAGTATTTGAGATACTCATTTGGAAGCTTTAATTATTATCTGGGTCTAAGGGCTACAGTTAGAAATATACAATTAGTACTCACAGTACTAAATGCTCTGATTTTTTTTAGTCCTGCTGTTATCTTGTGGTTATTTTACATGCAGTTTATCTAGTTAGCAATATCGTCCTTATGGCTTTTGTAGATCAAGCAGTAAATTTATCACTGCTGAAAAATCATAGGGCTTTCATTCAGGGAGTGACCAACAGAATTTAATACTACTGACTACAAGCAAGTGTACAACATCTCAGATAACCTGATAATGGGAAACAGAAAGGTTTCCCATTTCTACAAGTATGTACCTGGCCATTTTCCCTTCATCTGACAGAGGTTACTTGTATGTTTTCCCCAGTATCACTCAGCGTAGATTCCTTGCTTTTTGGGGTTTTGTTTTTGTCTTTTAAGTTCCCAGAATACTTGTGGAAGGTAAAATTGCAAGAATATTAAAAGATGAAGAAGGAGGAGAGCTTACACAAGGTATTAAGAAAAAGAAGAAAACCACCATATAAAGGAATGGAATTATGGAATTTAAAAGTTTTGTTAGAATTTGGTTTAGAATTTTAAAGTGCTTCTCATTGTTTTCATAAAGCATTTACTTAAACTACAAATCCTGGCATTGCTGTGTAAAAACAATTCCTAAACAAACATCAACTGAATAGTATCAGCAATGAAAGGCAATGTATGTGAATGCACCATAAACTGCAATTTATTTTATTTCTCGTGTGTATATTTAAAAGAAGCAAAAGAATCTATGTATGACAGATTCTATTCTATATAGAATCTGTCATCTATTTTGCTAAATAGAATGACAGTATAGGGCTAAATACAAAACACTTCTCAAAGAGGTCCCTGTACAGGCCACATTTGAGTGGCCTGTACAGATCTTTCATGCTTTTTAATCCATAGAATTGTTTCCAAGACCAAAAAGTTAAGACTTGTATGTACTAGTGAGGAAAAGAAACCAAAACTTTCCCACTATTCATTCTTAGATCTTTAATACTTTCAGATTCATGTGTCTGTGATTACCCAGAGCATTTAGTCCCTTTGCAACAGGGAGAAAAAAAAAACCCCAAACTACAACTCCAGAAGCTCAATGCACTGTTAGAACTCAATGGATGTGTATCAATAATGTGTGTATGCAAAAGCTTCCCAGAATTATCTGGTTTTAAAAAAAACCCAATAGGGATGTATCTCTGAAGCTGGGAACTTTCTGAACCTATTGTCTCTATTGTTATAAACAGAAGACCGTTTTTTAAAACTATCTGATATTTCATCTAACCCTGAAATAGTAATGATTATTTTTTTAAAATAATATCCATGAGAAACTGAAGTCTGAAAAGCAGCAAGAATAGCAGGAAGCACAGACTACCAGGGTAAGAATGGCATTTTTCCAGATTAAACTCTTGCTTTATTAAATACTCTGTTTCTTCAGTTGCTTTGTACCTACTGAGCTGACATCTCATCTGTGATGGACCAACACAGTCAAGTCTCCAGGGAAAGGCAAATAGTTTTGTTAAATCAAAAAGAATTGGAGAAGAGAGCATAGACAAGAGGCTTCCAAATGGCTTGGAAACAGACCAAGAACTTCTTTTTCTTATGCAAGTCATACATCAGTGAGGAAAGTTAATCTTAGATTGTATCATCATTCAACAATAAGTGGGACTTAATTATTTTACCATTAGTTAACATTTGGTTTAATGATTTCATGCATCATCATTAGACAATTCTGCGGCACGTTCTCCTTTCATTTACTTGGAACAGTTAGAACATCACAAATTGGCACCTGGACAAAAGGTAAATGTAAGAACACAATGACATGGTCTCAGCTCTCATGTCCCATAAGTCATATCTCACCTTTGACCATCTCTATTGATTGTCTCTGAACCTTCTGTTTACTTCATCCCTGCGGATATGGCAGAGACCAGAACCATGCACTGTATTGTCATTAGAGATTTATACACTGGCCAAATCCTGGTTTCCCTTTTGTTCTCTGTTCCTTTGCTAATGTGCATGGCAAACTGATTTGTAGTAAGTCTGTATAAAGTGAATTTAATCTCATTTTATTATCCATTTAGTTTTGAAAAACTTTTGTGCAAGTCTTCAGTCATAGCTCCTCTTACTACAATGAATAGTAACTTTTTACTGTCATCAAAGTGTCACCTTACTATTCAGCTGCTTTCCTAGATTATTAACATACTGAACTAGGAGTTCCAGCACAAATCCCTGTGGAACTCCAAGATGGCATGGCCTCACCTTCACAGCAGAACATTTCCCACCTCACTGTTCTTATTGGGGCAAATTATATAACCATACAAGGTTTACTGTCTTCTGTCATGTTTGCTTCATTTCCCAAAAAGCTTTGGGCTAGAGACCAGGAGAAGCCTTTTGAAGGACAAGCAGGACTGTACCAGCGGGCTTGTCCTCATATATTTGGTCAGCACAGTCCTTAGATTGTTTCCTCTTTCAACAGCCTTAAGACAGTTACATTGTAGATGCACTGCTACATCAAAGAGTTCTTCATTTTATTCTAACTGTGCTTGTTGCATGAGTCTGCAGAGAAACAGATTTTTATTGTTAAATTCAGCCACCAAATTTAGTTTGTCCCAAATAAGACAAGAGCCCTCAACAAAGCTGTCCTAGCTGCTGTGCGAACCCAGAAAAAAAAAGAGAGTGTCTGCTCAAAAAACACCTGTGGACTAAAGGACAAGCCTGTATTTTGGGCTGCCTGTTGACAGTACTACTTTGATAAATTGGTGCCTGACCTTTTCACTTCTCTACCTCTATTACAACCTTTTATCCTCACTTTAATGTTATAGATCCAACTAACACAAAATGTAATATGTAAACACTAGCACACTTTTTGACCTTACTGAGTCATTATTTCATCACAGCTGCAAAGGATCCGCCTCACTATTCCAAAATTGTGTCAGTATTCTCTTCCGTGCCAACTCTCCGTCCCACCCTTCCAAGAGCAAGTTCTGTACCTTTTTCCATGGGACCACCACCCTCTTCTCACCTATGGCTGCACTTGCATTACACCTACAAACATCCGACAATCAAGAATCCATATTTCTTGGTAAGTGCAAGGTAATACATGACAAATTCCCTCATTGTTAAGGTCAAAGAGAATCAGAAATCAAGGGACTTGGGATGGCTTGTGACAATTAAGCTCTACAGAGGAACATAAGGGTTAAGGTAAAAGTTGCACAACCTCCAGCATCTGATAAGCAAAATGCTTCATTTCATGCTCACTAGGTCAGAGAATAAGAGCATACTAATAGATGTTATCCAGAAGTTTTCTTCACTTAAAACCAAAAAAGAACTGTAAATTGCAAGACAATCCTCAACTTCTGAGTTTTGGTGATTCAGACATACTTGAGAGAACAAGACGCTAAAATTAAGAGGTCATTAATCACCCAGAAATTATCATTTTGGGAAGTCAGCATCTCCTCCCCCCAGGTACACACGTTACAGAAATGTCTAAGTGAACCAAATACATCATTTAAGGAGTAAATGACATGTTACTACATGTTGCTAGGTAGTACTGACATGGGATTAATAAAAGATAAAAGTAAGAGACAACCAGGGTTATAAACTGGGGGATATTTTTTTCCAATATTTTTCATGTCAATTTCATATAGCTAGGTAACAGATGGTATATTATGTTTTTCCTGCCTTAACACAATTTAAAAACAAGTTACAGATGGCTATAATGAAATCCTCATTAACACACTTATATTTTCACAGTTCAGTATAGCAATAATGAAACTTTCAGGTCTGGAATTTCCTGTTGGTTAATTAGTGGTTAGGTTAATAGCCTGAGGAAGTGCACAACCCAAAAAGTTTCCTTATTTTTTTAATCATATAATTACTACATTCATATTTCTGGGAAAGCGCTCAAGACAGATTTGATATCACAGTAAAGCTACCTTTACAGCTCTCCCTTGTTTTGTGAAATAACTGTATTATTTTATTTAGCAGAGCACGTGGGCAGAAAAGCCATGAACAGACTTAGTTCAGCTGCTTCTGGGAAGTTTTAGCTTGTTTTTATTTTGAAGATACCAACTTAGAGAATTCTGCCAATACACATTACACCAAACACCCTCTACAGAAAAGCTAGGATCAACAACTATGGATCTATTGCTACAATGTTATTACAAGATCATTGATTAATGTTTAAATAATTACTTTTTTTAATCCCAGTTTATAATCATTTACCAAAGCTTGAAATATGACATATGGTTAACAGCATACTATGATATCCCTATATCTCTGATCTAAAAAGAGGAAAAATAAAACAGAACCACCACAAATCTTGCACTCAGGTTGCTTCCACAAGTTAAGCTGCTGCCAGCTGTAAGTTGTGCTGTATGATGCCAACAGTATGATTAAAATAGCAGCGAAAGATGTGGAATTCAGCACTGAAACCTCTCTGGATTTCAGTAACCACACACCAGTTACAAACTGGTACCACTGCCCTCATTACTGTGCTCCTTACCCTGAAAGGCAGAGGCTGCAGCCCAAGCCTTGCCCTGGCCCAGTCACACCTGCAGGCAGCCCACACCCACACACGGTGCTGCTACAGGACAAGGAACACCGTGGTGCCCTGGCACAACTAGGTTCCAAAATATTATTGAGTGTTGTTGTTGATTTTTTTTTCCTTTTTAACTGCCATCACCAAAAAACTGAATTGAGACATTGTCACACCCTTGTTAACAAGCACAAATGGAAACAACCATCCAGCTCTTTGAAGTGCTGGAGCTTCAAAAGAGGACAGCCACTGCCAAACCATCATGGAAGCAACATAATGTGGAAAACCTGACTTGTAACTGAAGTTACATAATTAAAAAGAGACAGTATCCAAATATTTAAAAGTTGTAATGCTAAAAATATCTTTTAAGCCCAGCAAACTCACTTATGACAAAGAATGGCAGGGAAAGAGAATTTGGATTCTATAAGAAACACATCATCATCATCGTTGCTGTTGTTGTTGTTGTTATTATTTTGCAGCCCTCCCATTTCTTCAAAACCTATTTTGACATTAAGGAGAATTGAAGCAATATTATTGTCCTTAACCAGCAGAAGTAGCAGCCATGTACTGCAAAGACTTTCTGGAACACTAAATGTCACCACTGGCTTCAACAGTCAAGTACGGCCAGAAACCAACTGAAAAAACCCACAGTTTTTTAGAGATCTGAGAACTACAGCTCCAAACAGAATTACAGTGCTTACTTAAATCACTCCCAGAGGCCTAGAAAGCCAATCAAATATATAACAGACAAAATAAAGCTACTGCAATTATTTTCTTCTGGAAAAATCACATCTTTTAATTCAGAAACTTTCAGATCCAGTTTCACATAAAAGTTTCCATAATCATATCTACTCCTTGACAGAACAGTCTGTACTGTGACAGATCTTTCTATGGCAGTGAGAAAATTAGATGTAGCTTTAGTAAGAAGTTAAACAAGTTTCTTGTTTTGAATATTTACACACAGTATAATGTGGTTTTTATAAACCTGTAACTCTGGTCAAGTTCAGTAACACTCACTCATCTCCTTCCAAAAGAAAATGTTTTAAAAAATTGCAATGTTTCAATCCTAAACAGCAGTTTGTGAAGCAAGGACACCTTTGCTTCACCCAGCACTCTCTCACTTCATTCTTCAGAACAGTGCATCTGGTGCAACAGTTCTCTTAATATTTTGAATTTCCGTGCTTATCAGATGACAAAAAGAAAAAAAGAAAAGAAAATTGATTATTATATTACAGTTATAAATTTTGTCATGCAAGTTTCAGGTACTTCTTCAAAGTGAAGTAAACACAAGACAATGGAAAAAGTATACAGTTAATTGTACCACAAGGATAAATACTAAAATCTGTATAGAAAGTCCTCCCCTTTTTAATAATGACATCAAACAACTCAGATAAGAGTTTTGTTTTACAGAAACTGAAACTCATTTAAAAGAGGGTCTTCATTCCAGAGGGGTAAGAAGTTGTCTGGGGAGCAAAAGACCATGGCTATCAAGATGGCACGTGGGAAGGAACATGCCTCAGGTTCTCTGCTACCCACAAGGCAGGAATGAGGAAGAACAATACAATGTTCCTTCTTACTTAACACACACACACACATATAAACCTTCTTAATTCAGATAAGCATCTGTCTTTGGAATCAGTATCACAGACTGGGAGTGTATCACACCAGCTTCTGGAAGAGGCAGCTAATCATGTTTGGGGATTCTCTCTGTCTGTAGAAGAAAGCTCAAATCAACAAAGCCAAAAAAGATAAGGAAATATGCCTTCCAAAATACAGACTTTATTCTAGATGAAGCAGAGATTATATGGTACCATTACAAAACAATTTAAAATATCTCAAAAGAAGGTCAAATGTAACAGGTCAGTATGATTAAAATCTTCTTTGTACCAAAAAAAATTTAAAAGGCTCATTCAGTTTTCTCTGCTTCAAGCCCTAATTCTAGATGAATACTCAGAAGTGCAAGTGCATTCAGTCTCTATTACATGTGGTTTTGACCCAGCACAGAGTACGCCATGAGCAGCCACAGATTGTCCAGGGGAATGCTGTGGGAAATGGTATCAGAAGCTTTACTAAGGCCCAGGTAAGCAACATCCACTAGACCAGTACAATAAGCTGGTCAAGCAGAATCTACCTTTACCAAAACCATGCTGGCTGGGACAGATCCCCTGGTTGTCCTGTACATGCCACATGGTATCACTCCAGATAATCTGCTCCAAACCTCCCCTCATTGCATGGGGTGTTCAGCTCATTACACAGTGCCATTCTGCCTGTGCAGTATGCTCAGTGTAATGACATAGAAATGATTAACAAAATTTTGTATACTAATAAATTCCAAATTCTTAAAAAGCTCTTTACATAATTGGACCATGCCCTTGATTTTCTACCTACCCAGGAAAGATTTAAAAGTGGAGGTGATACAAATATTCAAAGACTTCTATTTCTGTGCACTACAAACACTGAAATTCTACCAAATGTAAAAAAAAAAAAAAAAAAGGAATATTAGAATATATTTACTCAGTAGCAGTAATAGGCCCCTTATACCACAGCAAGTTCACCAATGTTTCTTGGACTCTTGTCTTGATGTGCTGCTAGAAAAGCATTACCTTATTATGGTTATAGTCACAGAACATTTGGTCTGCTTTATCTGCATTATCTAGTTTTAAACTCAGGAATACAATATACCAAGATTTTATGACTCAGGGTTTTACTGTAGCCCTGTAAACATTGCAAGCCTCCAGCAGAAAGGCAAACAGTTACAGTAAGTGACTATTTCTGGCAATATTTTTTCCTATACTATAAACATCAAACAGTCCAAGTTGGAGACAGCATATCCCAGAATTCAAGTAACAGAATGTATAAAAATTTTTTTTCCTTGGGTTTTTTGATGTTTTCCTTTCCCCTTGCTGGCTGTGTGTACAATCCAAAATGTATCTTTTCATAAAGGTTCCTAGAGACAGAAAGTTTCAGAGGTGAGCTCTTGTGACTATTTTCTAAATTTTATTTTAAAGAAAGACATAAACAAAAGTACCCATCAAAAGGTTATGGCAGGGCTTACAGCACAGTCATGGATTTCACTTTCTCAATAGCAAGCAGCAATTTTCTTTCCTAGTGAAAAGCCACTAGAAACACTAACAGGCTTTTACTTAAAATGCTGAAGACTAATGAGACTTTGATACAAGTATACAAGTTTTGAAATACATTTTCTTAGGATACAATTACAGTTCTTTTGTGATCTATGGTACTGAAACAAACGTTGTGCCAGGCAAAATTCTAATACAGGAAGGACTCAAGCGAGGACCTGTGATACAAAAGAACGTACATTTATGTGTACATTTCCAGGGTCTGTCTTCTGTTTTAAGGAGTAATCAGAATTGTCCATGATTTATACCTGAGGCATTTTAAAAACAAACCCCAAAATCTAAAGTACAATTAACTTGTTTCTTCTATTGCAATTTAGAGCAGCCTGAAGGACTTCTGTAATAACTAACTTTAATCACAGACATTTAAGTTTACACACTACCACTACCTCAGAAGCCTGATGTGCAGTAGAAAGACCAAACAAGTTTCCTAAATAAAGACAAGTAATCAGAAACTTCTCTGTCCCTGTTATTCACATCCACTTCTACCTTTGGTTGTTCCTATGTGGAAATCCAGACTTAGCAAAATGTGTATTTAACTGCAAGTATTATAGCACTCAAAACTGTTTGACAAAAATACAGTACAGTTTTTAACTGTTTCTTTGTAAGCTTTTTGTTCGTTATCTTGCTTAGATACAGACTGCATTATAATAAAAATAATAAATAAATAAAGCACAAGCCTGCTTGACAAAGAATGAAATCATCCTCACAACACTGAAAGAAGAAAACTGCATTTTTATCTCTCACTATTTAAGACTTTCCAGCTTTTACTACAAAACTTTCCAACAAACAGTACAACTACAAGTATGGACTGTAGCATCACATATTTCCACTGCTGGTTTTAAGATTCCGCAAGAACTCAGATACCATGTTCACACGGCTCTACTTAAAATTTACACACAAAATATGTTAATTTGGAAAAAGAAGCACGCAGTTTCCAAAAAAGACCAAGCATTACTTTTGTAATTAGGAGACAAATGTAAATGTAAGACACCTGCTTACCAGAAAAGCCCAGACACATTGAGTATATAGCTTGATACTTACCATGCTCTCACATTTTTCGCTTCTATTACTGGAAAATACAAAGTGAGGACGCTGAAGCCCAGAGGTGTCTCAGTAATGCCTGCTGAGGCTTGGCTAGCCCAGACTTGATCTGTCCCTTAGTCACTCCCCTGCCTCCGCACAGCGCGAGTGGCTCTGGGGCAGGCAGGGAACCCGGGCAGCGCCATCAGCCCAGCCGCACAGCGCGCGTCAGAACTGTCTTTCATTAAAATAAACACTTCTGCAGAGAGAAAATACTGAAAGCGTGGTCAAAGTGCTACAATAAAAACTTTCACAACACTGAGAGCACTGACTTAAATAAGTATCCAAACGCTAGGGAGTGGCAGGGCAGCCTTCGGGGTGTGGGGGAGAGGTGGTGGGCAGTGGCCATAAGCCCGGGGAATGCTGCTGAGGCTCTGCTGAGCAGGGATCTTACTGCTCCCACCTGGGCTGAAGGGCTGTTCTGCTGTCCCCTGCCAGAATAACAGTAAGAAAATACAGACAGGTAAAACCCTGACTTTCATTCAGAGATGTTACTAAACCTAAACTGGCTGTGAAGAAAGAAAGCTTTTCCTCTCCAAGATATGCCAAGCAGGTGCAGTGCTGAAAAGTTACTTCCTATGTGCTTGCTTGTTGTGAAATATCTTCCACATCATATTACTTTCTATATATGAAAACCAGTCTTAAACATCCAAGTACTTATCCCACCAAGATTTGAGCAACTCTGTAAAATGGTGCAAGGCAAAGCACTATTACTTCAAAGCATAACACTGCTTTTAAAAACAAAGTCTCTCTGACATCCTTCAGTTTAAGTCAACAAAAATGCAGACGTCTTGAATACAAAATAAAAATCAACTACTTCCATAAGCAGTGTTGTGTCTACCTAGACAATCTAATTTTAAAGTTAAACCATCTGCCTAGAAAACTGACTACCTGGAAATAAAATATTTGCATATGTAGCTTTGCTGGAACTGAATGAGACCAATTATCATAGTCCTTCAAGTTACTGCTGAGAAGACACATTTGCTTTCTAGCTCCAGAGTGATCTTTCCTTTCCAATGACCAAACCAGGCATTGCTCAGTGATTTGATCCAGTAGGTAAATGAACTGGTATTGCTCAGAAATTCTCTTTCTGGTTCTTTATCTAAGCAGGTTTCAACAAGGACAAATAATGCTAAAGATAGGCAAAAAAAAGAGTGCTGTAGTATCCTGGTTAGACCAGGTCTGCAGCTAGGAGCACAGACATTTTGTAAGTTAACAAGTAACTTTCCCGCTGGGGATGAGGCAACAGAAACCAGTTGCTTTAACAGAAGCCATGAAAAAGAAAGCCACAGGGTGGCACTGCAAGTAGGCTGTATTTTGAAACTACTTGGGTGTTAATTCTTTTCCAGACAAATCAGAGCATATCTAATCCCGTCTGTATAAAACAGGAGTGGCTCTGTAGTTTTTATTCAAACGATGTCTTTTCCAGCAACAAATACAATCAATACAAATCACATCATGAAAGAGGCACCTACTTCAGAAAGGTCAGAGTATTTTATAAATTAATAAAATGGTATTTAAGAGTATCAACACAAGAATGCTATTGTAAAGACAGGCTAGGAATTTATACCTATTTTGGGTTTGTCAGTTCATTCTGAAACAATTCAAGAAAAAAATTGTTTCCAAAGCATGTGCATTTTCATATGTAAGCTGAAGAATTTTTTTCATACCATGACTTTTTATGAAGGCTGAGATGGCAAAATCTCAAACAGATCTCTCTCTGAAAGGAAGGACAGTATTAACTTTAAAAAAAGTATATGAAAAAGTCTCAACACAGCATTCAATACTATCATATGCTTTTAAGACACTTTCCTTCTCATATATAAAAGAATGATACTTCATCTCATCCAAACTAGATGACTTAGTACAGTAGTATTTCAAAGCTAAACTTAGAAGTCTATTTAATCTGCTTTGTTGGCTGCTTCTCTCCCAAATTTCAAATCCCTGCCATTTGAGTTAAAGCAGAAACATTTGCAAAAAGTGCTATTCTTGTTCATTTAGTGAACTAACCAATTTTCAAAGGAGAGTTGGAGGTCATCCAGGATCAGAATTTACTTTCTACTTTCTAAAACAAAAAGTCCCTTCAAGGTATAAATTTGATATTTCAGTAGATTCTGAACTAACAGACATTACATGACTATGCACAACCATTTTAGTTGCTGAAGTCCTAGGTCAATTTAAGTTTTCAGTTTGAAAGTACAATCAGTAACAAAAAAAATAAACAAATATTGTATTTTTGTTCAGTTGCACCATAATATAAATTAGAACACCAATTCATCAGCTATGATTTTTCTTATTCCAGAGGACAAGAATTCTAAAATATAGCAAGTTTTAATTTTTTCACCTCAGGCAGAAGTTCAAGAGTGGACTGGCAATTATTCCAACTGCCAAGCCATTCTTTCTGCTAGGAGATTGCTCCCTGTATTTTTAAAAATGTTTGTATATGGAGATTATTTTGCTATTAGATAGAATAACAATAATATATGGGCAAAGAAATATGCCAATATAGCTGTGACTTTAACATTAGATAAGGCAGATGATTATGTAATTGTAAATAGATTGCCAAAGCTATATAAATTTGATTTGAGCATGTTTGCCTACTTTGCAGACTGATACTAAAGCACTCTGCATGCTAATAAAGGGTTTCTGCCTGACAAAGACTAAATTAAAAAGTTAGTGACCTGGAAAAAATAAATTAATTTTGGTACCAAAACATCAGTGCCTAGTGTCAATATTGCTTAAAAATCATGTATTTAATACAAAAGCAATTAAGGCACCTCCCTCTCAAAAAAAACCCCAAAACAAAACAAAACCACGAAAGAAACAAAACAAACCGCCAGCCAACCACAAAACTCAAGGGAAAATTCTTACTACTATCAAGATTTGTCTGTTATTATTTCCTTGCTTGGAATGGGAGAGCAAGGGCTTCTATTGAATTGTTGGTGTGTAGACACTGAGTAACTGTACTTCAACACTTCATATAATAACTTCCCAGTTCATCAGTTCAACATCAACTATGATACTGTTTACATATAACACTGCAAGGCCATGTGCTGAATGCAACTAATGGAAGCAAACTTCATCAATTCTAAATAAAGTAACTATTTAAGGAAAAAATAGACACACTGGATGCAATCTAATATGCTTCCAACAGACTACTATGTGCCCCTCTATTGACACTTATGCCATTATTAATAGACAGCTAAATGAAAGTGGACAAATTTGGGAAGTAGATACATTGTTCATCAAGTCCATATCCTTAAAAGTATGAACTTTGAGGAAGCTGTGTCTTAGAAGATATATGGAAGCAACCAGCATGTCTTTTGTTTGAATTATGTTTTCTTCTGCTTTTCCTTATTTAAGGCACATTAGTGCTCATAGTTAATTTGTACATATTTTTCACAGCTTTGGAATAATGTTTCTGGACAGCAGAAACTAGCCAATGCATTAAGCTTTCCAAGTTGGACATTAGTAACTGGAAGAGCACTTGGTCTCTGATGTGTCATTACAAAATTTTCAGATCTAGATAACAGGTCACACACACATACAATCCCACCAAGGGAAAAAATAAAAAACAAATAGCCAAATTTTGACTCATAAAATCAAATACCAAAGAAAGGATTCTACCAATCCTAGTCCTGTTTCACACAATGTGGAACAAAAACCCAAACAAATATAATCTATGTTTTCA